>NC_089650.1:61038200-61338200 GCF_037042795.1 Molothrus aeneus | reverse complement strand
ATATCCAAGAAATTGCCTATTAGGAATATAATTAACATTGTTAGACCAATGTGTAATAGAATCCATTTTGTCAAACAAGATACAGTATGAATAAATTCACCAAAGTAGATCTGCTATAAGAGATGGTGTGGTAAGCAAGATCAGTTTAAACATTTGCCAGCAAGCTCTGTCAGACAGATAGCAAACCAGCAGGTTTGTTCTCAGCTTTTAAAACAGAAAGAAATCAGACTTTTTTCTCTTATGAAATGTAATTCAGCAGTGCAGACTTGCTTTAAAGCTTTTAGAGGTAAAGTGAAGTGCCATATAGGAGTATGTAAATATTGAAGTAGTCTTTCCTTTGTTGAGTAAAATGCTCTTTGTACTGCAATGGGGTGGGTTTAGTTATGGTCTTGAGAGTTTAGATTAAAATGGAAAAGCACTACAACACAAACGATAACATTTTCTCAAATTTATGGATCAGTGCTCCAGAAGATTTGTTTTTACCAAAAGATAGGAAAGGTCCCTTCTCTTTTTTTCTATGTGCTGAGTACTAGCAATATATTCACCCTGAATAATTCATCCTCTTTGTCTCTGGATTTTTTACTTTATGCAAGATCTTTACCGAAGAAGTAACTTTTTTTGGTGGTTTGTTTGTTTTTATTTTGGTTTTGGGCTTTTGTTTTTGTTTTTTGACACTGAAACCTATAGAAACTCAGTAAAAGGAAGGGTTCTGCTCAACTGAAACCCTTAGTCACTCCCACATGAGGGACAAGCCAAAGGTTTCTAAATCATGGGCTGGAACAGTTTGTATAATTTATTAAATATTAAATATTTATATATTTTTTTGAACAGCTTCAACAGGAAATGGATAAAGCATCCATCCTTCTCTACCAATCTAGTAGCTAATAACTTGTGATTAGACCTCATTACAGAAGTAGAAAAACCTTCATTTCAATCCATTCAGAAAATGAAATTGACCTCATGTCTGCTATTCCTCAGGTTTAGCCCTTAGAATATTTTTAAAATTTTAGGTAGCACATATTTTCTCTGGCCAAATTGTTGAAGAAAATTGTACTTGCACCTGATCTTTTAAGTGTGCTAGATGTGCCCAGCATAAATGTGGACATTAAATCCTAGTATTAGGTAGAGGAACAATGTCTTTCTGGGTTATGCTCTTTAGACATTGTCTAAAAATTGATTTTTTAATTAAAGGGTATCAGCATGACCAGGAGTGTAACTCTGGACACCTCAAGGAATCTGTATTTACAAGGTGACCTTAAGCTTCTTCAAGGTAACTGAAGGTAGATTTTGGGGAAATTTGCTTAAAACTTTGAATCCAAGTGCCTCACCCCCAGTGGTGTTGTGATTTCAATGACCGAGTGCAACTCAGCGCTGCACAGTGCAATGATCTGTGTGTCCAGCTCTGGGGTCCCCCACATGAGGATCTCACCTGTTTGGAGCAAGTCCATAGGAGGCCAAAAAGATGAACAGAGGACCAGAGTACCTCTAGTATAAAGACAGGCTGAGAGAGCTGGGACTGTTCAGCCTGCAGAAGAGAAAAATTTAGGAAGACCTTATAGCAGCTTTCGGTATTTAAAGGGGCTAAAAGAGAGCTGGAGTGGAACTTTTCACCAAGGGCATGTGGTGATAGAACAAGGGGTAATGGCTCTAAGCTGTAAGAGCATATGTTGAGATTAGATGTTGGAAATCTTTTACTGTGAAGGTGTTGAGACACTGACACAGGTTGTCCAGAGAAGATGTGGGCGCCCCATCCCTGGACTTGTTCAAGGCCAGGTTGAACAGGGCTTGGGGCAACCTGGTCTTGGAGAAACTATGGCAGGAGGGTTGGAACTAGATGATCTTTAAAGTCCCTTCCAACTCAGAGCATTCTGTGGTTCTTAGAATCACAATTCATTTGTGTGAGCATGAGAGCTGTGCTATGTGTGGAGGCAGGAGCTCATCCAGAAGCAGTACAGCTTCATTCCTACATTGAATCCAACCAGCTTTCCTGAAGAGTCATAGCAGAACAAAAATTGTTCTACTGCTTCAGGACCTATGTCATTTACATCAAACTACACCATGGTGAGATTCACTTGCCTAGAAATGGCAAGCTTCTAGTGCTGTTTTAGACTCCCAGATATACCACTCATTCTCCAGGCATTCAGGATGTGCTGCATTATCCTAATATCTCATGTATCCTATAACATATGGAAATTCTACTACCTATCAAAGGATCTACATAATATTACTACATTTGTGATTCAGTACAAAATCACTCTCCAAACCCAACTTGATGGGTTCCAGTCCTTTCAGATATCGGGTAAATTCCTATTCCTTTCTCTACCCCCACAGCAACCACATGTCTGTGTGGTTTGCTGGACCTAGCCTTAGAAACATCTCTTTTTGCAAGTTCTATCTTGAAAGATTTTTAATATTCTCAACTTCCATTTAAGACAATAAGATTTGCAGGTGTGCTTTGTGGGACTGAGTCTTATATGAGCAGTTATCAGTTTATGTGATCGGGTAGAGAATTGTTCATCATTATGAGAACACATGACTCGTATCTCTGATCTATGTAAAGAAATATTGTCTCATTTATGAACAATTTGCCTTCAGGATAACATGAAAATAAATCAGGGGAAGCTACCACAGTAACCTTTTGTTGTTTATATATAACTAGAATTTAAAATGCAATTCTTTTCACTCCAAGACTGATTAAAAAATAAAATGTACTGAATGATTTATATTCTTGCAAATAAAAAGTGGCTTTATTTAGGACCAAAAGTGTATTTCTAGCTCTGCTTTCATTTTATTTCTAATCTGTTCAGAAACAAGAGTTGTTCTTCCAAAACAGCAATCTGCTCATTTGCTTGGCAAGAGCAAGCTTTGAAAGTGCCATTTCCACATTGCTGTGCAGCTGTGTGCTGAGTGTCTCACTGTCAAAAAATTTGTATCTATCCACTGGTTAGTATGCAATGCTTAGACAAAAAAGTCTCTTGTTCTCTTAATCATGATGTTCCTCTCTGTGACTTAGTTTTCCATTTTCATTAAGTGAGGCCAGTCACACACAGGTACAACTATTTAACAGATTCTGCTTGAAGATCACACGAGAAAGACATCATATGTTAGGCTGAATTTTTTACACAACTCCTTTGATGTAAATTTTATCATCTAAGGAAACAACTTTCAGAAACTAGTTACTTTTAGCCTCTGTTGACCTGAACTCAGCCTACCTAGTAAATGGAGTAAAACATATTTATCCTATTACTGAAATCACACACACAATATACTTAATAATTTTAAATTAATATAAATTGTGTGAATTTGTTGGATTAAATTAATACACTTTTTGAGCATTAAATTTCTTGCTTACAGAACATCAGCTGTGGCTTCTATGTTGCTGTTAAGATGCAGCATGGACAAGTGAACATAACTGCTGGTGTGGCATGTGAGCAGGAGGCTCCAAATTGGATGGGGGCTCATTTGTCTTCTCTAGCTCAGGGACAATCTCACTTCTTCCAACATCAGCCTCAGGATCACAAACAAACAATTGAAAAAATTATGCCTATGGAAAGCTGTGAGGATAAGCATATTTGATTAATTTACCAAAAGTGATTTCTTCAAAATAAAACAATTTGCCACAGTACAGACATAAGAACATAGTTGCTTTCCCCCAGTCCAAGCTCTGTTGCTTTGGAGGGAGTCTGAGGGTGCTCTCTCAAATGACTCCTTTTGAGGCTTCTCAGCAACAAAATTATTTTCAGCCTTTCTGACTTGCTGCTAGCCAGGTTGTGCTGTGCACCACAGTGCAGAGAGATCCTCTGCACTTTGCCTCTTTCTTGCTTCCTGAGGCCTGAATTCAAGTTTCTGCAACATTACCCAGAATGAATTTCCTTTTCTCAGTGGAACTGGCTTTAGCCTAGCTCATGTACAGATAAACCGCAGATTCCCATATCAGGTCAGTGCATTTCTTGACAAAATCAGTGTTGGAGAATTATTCATATGCATTTCACAGATTTCATACTGTTTTCACTGAATTTAGAGGCAATACACTCAGTGAACTAAGTGAAGACAGTGCTAAGCTTAAAATCCACAATGCCATCCTCCTAAAAATACAAACCCAGGTAAAAATAGTGTATACATTGAAAACCTGGAGTTTGACATACATGAGAGACAAGGACACAATTTTGAATATTTTTTTTTTAAATTTCCATTAATTCATTCAGTGTTTGTCCATTTGCAGTTATTGTTCTAAGAAGTACTTAGAAGTATTTGCAGGGAATGCTTCAACAAAGGCAGGAATGATGAATCTGACTCCATATTCTCAGAGGGCTAATTTGTTACTTTAGAACACTATATTATATTAAAGAGGATTATACTATACTAAAGGATACAGAAAGGATACTTAGTAAATGCTAAAAAGATAATGATGAAAACTCATGACTCTTTCCACAGTCTCAACACAGGTTGGCCCTGATTGGCCAGAGTCAAAACAACTCACACCAGAATCCAATGAAACAATCACCTTTGGGTAAACAATCTCCAAACACATTCCACATGTGAGCACAACACAGGAGAAGCAAATGAGATAAGAATTGTTTTCCTTTTCTCTGAGACTTCTCAGCTTCCCAGGAGAAAAATCCTGGGTGAAGGAATTTTTTCAGAGAATGTGAATGCCACAAACTACTTTTTCCTTTTCAGAAAATGTCCAGGAGAAAACTATCTCATATTTTAGGCATAAAGAATATGATGGAAAGACTCAGAGACAAACCTCCTTGAGAAGTGGCTTAGTTTAAAAATTGTTCCCGGGCATTTTGTGTCTCTTTCTTACTCAAAGATTATATGTTTAGCATTTTAATGTCCCACACCTTCTCGCCCAGTTCCCTAGGAGAATGTGAAAATGAAGCCATGAAAGCTAAGCCATTTGGTATTTATCACAAGCACTCTGATTATGTTTCAGAGCTCTGGGATTTAAACAGGACGTCAGTCTTTCGTAGCCCGTTTGGATATCTTGGACTTCACGTAATGCTGCTGGATGAGTATCAAGAGCGACTGTTCGTGGGAGGAAGAGACCTCTTGTATTCCCTCAGTTTGGATCGAATCAGTGACAACTACCGAGAGGTGGAGTAAAAAGCCATATATGTACATTTATAGTATATATTTATATAGATTAGTCACTTCATGTCACAACATGTAGCACAGGATATTAGAACTTGCATGGCTGAGGTAATGGAGTTTTTGTAGGTGTTTTGTGCATGAACTCTAAGGCCATATTTATATTTAAGAGAAATATACTAATTACCATTTTTCCCCCCCTTTTCACCCACAAGGCTCACTCTGTATGAGGAGACTGGGGGTCATATAACTATTTCTCACTGAATTTCAGCATGGTTACAGATGTTTCGAGCACCTCACATTTGTAGACATCTGATTTATCTCCACTATATTATTGAGGAATAATATCTCCCTGGTATTTTTGGAGAGTTTCAGAAGATAAAATGTAAGGGAAAAAATAGCATAAATAGAAAAATAGCGTAGTATTTTTATGCTTTATATTTTTAGCGTATAGCATACTATATGCTAAAAAATAGCATATAATAAACTATTAGAAGTTTTCAATAGCAGCATAAACCTTTTTTTTAACCTTTAGAAACTGGATTTTGCATTTGGTTTGAGCCAGAGGTGCTATTACATAATGACTGAAAGTGGCATTTGAAGGCTACTTAGTGGTCTGAGGGAGAAAGGTAGGTTAAGTCATAATCTTGGCAGAGAGCTCAGAACATTGTAGAAACCAGAAGTGATTGGCAAACTGACAACTGAAAAGGAGAGGCTGGAGTCTGAGCTGATGTGAGCCTTGGGTTCCTTACTCACTTCTGCCCTTGGAAACTAGAATTGGAAACATACAGTGGCAAGGGAAGCTGTCAGGAGCATTGTTCCATTGTTCAACCATTTTGAATGCAAGTAAATGATCTCTTGAAATATTTCAGTGTTTTCCTTATCTACTTTAAATTTTCCCAATGTGTTTTGATGTATTTTCATTTATTTGCAAATTAATTAGTAGAACAAAAAGTGAGTAAAATAAAATAAAGTCACTTGGGAGAAATATTTTTTTTTATTTCTATACTGCACTGACCACTGATGTTTCAAATTCTTTTCTTTCTGCCCCCTTGCTAAAAGTGAATATCACTATTCTTATGTCAACACTCTGACCAACTTTACCATAAGTATCTTTGCTTATCTCCAAGTATAAATAGCATATTCCACTACTGTGAACAGATATAATGTGCTTTATTTTTTTTATAAATATTTGGGAATGTCAATCCTTGTTATGGGACACAAATCTATTCAGGGAGGCTATTTGAGAATTTATCTACATTAAAAAAAGGAAAACACCCAGAATTTAACTCCCCAGGGGGCAGAGTTACATACTGAGCTTTATTCCTCAACAGTGAGATATAAGCTAATTCCTTTTCGCTTTGATACAAATTATTAATATCCTGTGACAAGATATTAGAGCTCACAGATATAAAAACATTTAGAACAGCATTTTTTTCTATAAAATAAGCTTTTTGTCTCTTCTTCCCCCTTTGGCAGTAAATCTGTGAGGAATGATAGGATAGAGCACTTCATGCTTCTGTCCAACCACCATCATCCCATCTGGACACACTCAAAGTTCATTGCTCCCCTTCTTGTTTTTAAGTGGAATATCAGCCATTTACTCTGAAACCGTGCTCTCTGTCTGGGGACCTGTGTAGAGTATGGCAAAGTGATGTAAACTCTTCTTGCCTTTTTTATGCTAAAGATGAGAAACTGAAATAAATGAAGCTTGGCCTGGCACCTTTAGAAACATGGTCTCACTGGGACCTATCTGCCTTGAGTACAAATGGCATGAGCTTTTACTCTTTTTCCCAGAGTTCACTCAGAGCAGATCTCATTCAGGGATGGTTAAGGAAAGTATGATCATTTTACAGCTTTATCAGTAAAAGTGTGGAATGAGACATTTCTGTTATAGGAATCCTTAATTGCTGAGATACATTGGAGAAAAGTCCTGGAGTTGAGAGAGTGGTTGATTAATTCTTGCCAAAGTTCTTAATTAATTGATGTTTAACTGTGTCTTGGTTAGTTTTTGACCTTTTCGTTTAGACTGAAAAGTTTAGCTTAATTAATCTAAACTAGAACTTGTAATCCACTGAAAGTATATGAGTGCAGGCAAGTTCCTGGATTTTTATTCTCTCTCTGGTAACCAGGATGACTCACTATCTGCAAAAGAAAGGTTTCATGAAGTTTTGGACAGATTTGTATTGATCTTCATCTTCTGTGACCCAGAAAACAGTTTATGTCTTTTAATTCATAGTCATCCCTTTCTCAGCAATTTATAATATGAATGTGCTTTCTAAAAAGCAAACTAAAATCCATTCCCAGCTAGAGATTTATGCCTTTTGCTGTAAAATGACCAAAGAATTCAGTTCTAGCCAGCATATTAGAAGTTATCCCAAAGAAAAACAACTAAATGCTGAGTGGACATAAAATGCTTTTGCATTGAGACCTGTTTACTGCCAAAGTAATCCAACATTTCCAAAAAACTTAACTTTTGATGCATGTGAGGTATGCCTCCTATAAATCTGTATTTAATAGACTACATGTTTTCTTCAGGTTCAATTCTCTTCAGCTTTCAAACACACTGCAACACTCTGAAGGGTCAATTATAGCTTTTTCATGTAACCTAATGGCTGTTTATATAAATGTCTACCAAATTATTTTAAACACATTTTATCCTCACCAATTTTTCATATACACTAAAAAAAATCGTAAAAAAAAATGGGGAAAAAGACCTTCAGGAAAAAATACTACTACTGTCATTCTTGCATTGGTGAGGAAATCCAGACATTTGGGTTCAGCTTTCAAGAGAGCTCTCAACCTTCCATGTCGCCTGGGAAAGACTTTCACTTCTCTATTTGTTCAATAATGTTTATTTTGCCTACTTTGCTCTTTGTATCCCTCATTTGATACATACATATTCTTGCTTAGAGTATGTAACACATAATGCTTTATGTTTTTGAACATTACTTAGATGTCTTGTTTCTATGTGAAGAGTGCCCTCACACTAGGAGTAGCAAGAATGAGGGAGAATATGAAACGTGAGTATCAATGTTTACAGAGAATTAGAGCCATATAAGCACCTAAAAGCTTGTGTAAAGACAAAGCTTTGTAGGCACATTTCACTTAACCTTTGCTTTCCCTAAGAGCTCATTCCCTTTGACACCATCTTTGGAATAAATCCTTATTCATATTTGAGATTTGGTTCAAAGCCTTAAAGGCTTAAAGTAATCTAACAGATAGAGAATTTTCTTTGGTATCTGGTGCCAAATTTGTTTTTAAAAACATTGCAGTTTATTATAATTGGTGCCAGAGAGGAGCTTTGTTAACAGCAAACTTGAGCCAGTGCCAGTAGCTCATCACCACTGGTCAAACAGCTCATAAAGAAGGGGGACCTTTGTTCCTCCTTTGGTCTCATGTTGGAGTGAAAATAAACCGCTCTTCCTATTTGCCCACAAATTCCTTACAGATAGTTTCTCCTTCAAGAGCCTTAGGAAGATCTGAGTCTGAACAGAAACCTTCCCACTTCTGTAAGTGGGCTTGTGCAGGCAGATTTAAATTGTGCTGTTTCTCACCTAGTGTGAGATGGCGCCAGATTCGGTTTTATATCTCTGCTGTAATAAATTATAGAGACCTCATCATATATCTTGCCTCTAGTGAAGCTCTACTTCACTCCAGAGCTGGCTGAAGACAAGTCTGCAAGATCAGGGCTTGCTTGAGTCTTCTTTGAATGCCGTGTAGGAGTGTGCACTAATGTAAACTGAAATGAGAAGCACACAATTTAGCGAGTATTATCCATTGGAATAACCTTCCAAGAGGTTATTTGTTGATAAATATATACAATATTCAGCCATCAGCAGATACTTTTAAAGAAATTATGTTTCAGCCAAGCACAAGTTAGCTGTTAATTAAGCACTATTTATTGACTTAAACCGGGGACAGGCTGGTTGAATTGCTTAATTGCCCTGTCGCGCATTATAGTTCAGACTAGAACACACAGTGGTCTGTTTTGGCCTGAAGTGCTATAAAGCTCATATAATTTCTTTAAATTAGTTTTCAGTATAGATACCATCCTATTTTTTGAGGCTAGTGTCTGAATGGAGAGGATGTTTGCAGACGCTAATTAGCATTCCAGCTCGAATTAAAGTTTCGCCCATATCTGTACTTTCTTACAACTCCATTTTTTTCCCATGATGAATATATTTAAAAATATCTTTCCCCTACAGTGCTTTACCCTTTACAGAGCTAAAATTACATCATCGAGGTCAAGGATGAGAATGCTGTGGTACAATAGGAAAAAACATCACTAAACAAGCAATTTTAAAATTTAATTCACAGTAATCTAAAGTTGAGAAAAATTTTGAAAAATTGTGCTCAAGACAAGAGTTATGTCAAGACTGCAGCCCAGTGGGATGTATGCCAGTGTGATGCTAATACAGTCTATATACCCAGGCAGATTTCCCAAAATACTTATTGATAGCTTGCCAAATGATTGTAATCTCAGCAGAGAACCAATTAAAAATTAAGGCTGGTAATTGTCACACCTCTTAAACACAAACATCAGGAAAAGTAATACATGCCAGGTTAAAAAGTACCATTGCAGCTGATTGATATCTGGATTTTCATGCAATGCAAACACATCCTATGTCATGCTAATTTAAAATTTGGTATGATAGCAAAATCTGACATGCAGAGATTTTTTTAGTCTCAATTCTAAAATACTCTTGAAGAGATTAAAATCTTAATACTTATTTATGTTAAACTCAAGAGCTTTGCAAGAGTTATGAGTTTTAAAAATAATTTCTGGATAGAAAAACTTCTCCAGGAGACATATATCTATTACTAGAGTTATAGTTCAGACCCCTGTACTTCAGGCAATAAACATGGACTTGCCTTAGAAGTCAGTAATTTTGTGAGGAGGGCCACAAAAATGGTCAGAGGGCTGGAACATCTCTCCTATAAAGACAGGCTGAGAGAATTGAGGTTCAGCCTGAAGAAGAGAAAGCTCCAGGAAAACCTTATGCTGGAGTTTCAGTTTCAGGCCTTACAGGAAAGACAGAATTTTCTCAAGGACTGTAGTGACAGGACAAGAGACAGAGGTTTTCAAATAAAAGACTGTAGACTTAGCTTAGATGCTAGGAAGAACTTCTTAACTATGAACATGATGAGACCCTTTGCCACACAGAAGTTGTGAATGCTCCATCCCAGGAACTGTTCAAGGTCAGGCTGGATGGGGCCTTGAGCAACAGTGAAAGAAATCCCTGACTACAGTAGGTGGTTACACTAGTTGGTCTTTAAGGGTCCCTTCCAACCCAAAGCATTCTGCAACTCCATGGGTTATTCTTTTTTTCTGTGCCAAGGACCAAATTTATGTAGCTCCACTGCAGCTGCTTTTTGACATTCCAGACAAGCAGGAGCATTAGGTTACCTCTTTGGCTTTTTTCTCTTAATTCTGTATATGTATTTAATTCAGTATATCTTATATCAGTATATAAGTGGAAAATGTACATACAAAGTATTTCCAACAGCACTGGGACTAAATCTCCAAATGCAAAAATAATCACCTACACACAGTGTATTTAATATCAGGTTACAGAGTCAAGTGTTTTATTCCCTCTGTGGTTTCTCTGTTCCTAATAGCCACCTATGCCTGGTGTAGGCAAAAGCTCTCATTTTAGCCTGCTAGTTAGAACATGTCTTTGGGAAGTGAGAGCTGTGTTTTCATACTTTTAGCCTCGAGAGATCTTAGAGATCTCATAACTTCTAGGTTTTTTTTTGGGTTAAGGACAGACTTAACCCAAGCTTCATTCAGTTCCTGACCAGTGACTAAAATAAATGACTGTGGACCCTGGGTTTTGCAATGAATGAACCAGGAATGGTCTGACCAGGATGACTGGATGAGTGCCTTCATGGGAGTTCAGCAGAGTCCAGGTACCCTTCCAGACTATACAGCAGCAGTGAAGAGACTGGATGAGAGTAATTTTTCATCACTCATAGATAACCGCAAGACCATCTGACTGAAAACAAATGTTCTGATTAACTTGGATTTAGATGGTTTGAGACCTAAACACTGCCAGGGCACTGCTGACTCACTCAGTTTGCCATTGACCAGGACCCCCAGGTCCCTTTCTGCTGCTGCTCTTGTCTCTCATCCCTGATCCATGTACAGCACTGGGGTTGCACTGTCCCAGGTGCAGAACGCACTTGCTCTTGTTAAAATTGATCCAGTTGATGATTGTCCAGCCCTCTGATTTGTCCTGGTCTCTGCAGTGCCTTGGCCCTCAAGAGAGTCAACAGCTCCTCCCATTTAAGTGTCATTGGCAAATTTATTTAGTATTTCTTTGCTTTCCACATCCAATTAATTAAGGAAGATATTAAGGGGAAGTGAGTCTTTTACTTTCAAGTCCCAGGAATCTAGGATAAATAATTTATCCCCACTTGTCTGCAATTAAGTTTTTTATTAATTTATCATTTTCTCAGATTAGAATTATTTCAAGAGAACTAAGACAGTTCAATTACCAAAAAAAAAAAAAAAAAAAAAGGTGGGGGGGAGAAAAAAGCTTAGCAGAAGAATTTCATTTAAAAATGTTTTCCGGATTTCCGGACAGAAAACAAAATTGTGATTGGATTATTGACAAAAATGTCTTAATGATGACATCAGTTTTTAGATATTTACTTGATTTCAGCCAAGCCTGATATCACTGATGTGAACATGTTTTTGTTTTCACTTTTAAATGTTGTAAGAAATTAAGTAATCATTCCAGTGTGGTTAGTCATTGTTTAATATTGTTTTCATCCAACCAATTCATGCATCTGGGATGAAACCTAAATGTTATACAGTACATAGCTGAAGAAAAACTCATTTGTGTAATTTGGCTTCACGTCTAGTAATTGACTGTGAACAGCCAATCCTATTCCCATTAGGTTAATTGCTGACCCTTATTAACTTCAACTGTAAGCCATTTTCTTTCCTAGGTGTCACTTCAAGCAGGAAATCAGTAGTTCAAGATTAATAACTATGTTGAAAATCTCTGACAGTTTAGCATAGTTTTTCCTACTGAATTTATATAAAATGTTCTATACATTAACTTCCTTTAAATTCTGTTGACTGCTAATAAATTTGCTCTGCTGCCCTAATCAAGACAGTTGTGTTCCAACAAAGGGAAGACTCAAAGTCTTTTCTCTCAGGAGAAGAAAGGCTCAGGGGGAACTCATCATAGTATTCCAGTAGTTAAGTATTTAAGTGGCATCTCAGAGAGGAAAGAGGCTCTCCCTTCACAAGGAGCCAGGGCCATAGTGGAGTTTCTGTCAGTGAGGTTTAAAGATGCCTAGGACAGACTGATAATCTCACCTGGGCTCCCATTCCCACCAAAAGCTGGACCAGATGATCTTTTCAGGCACCTTCCAACCTGGGCTGGTCTATGATTTTGTACTTCTGATATGAGAATCTTTCACATGAGAAATAATGGAAAAGCTGGATTTCCATGATCAGCCTGCCAATTAATTTTTATTTTTTTCCCTCAGATCCATTGGCCTAGTACACCTCTACAGGCAGAAGAATGCATAATTAAAGGAAGAGATGCTGTAAGTATCACTAATAACAGATCAGATATACTTTAATTATACCACTGGCTGGTCCAAAACAAGGATTCAGGCATCCCTAACTTAAGAGAGATTAAAGCACAGATAGAAAGTGAAGTGTTGCAGGTTAAAAACATGTAACCACTGTGAACACATTAAATTATTAGTTTAATTGCTCTTCAAACCAGCTCGTAAACAGGCTATGAACACTTTTGATTGCCTGAACTTTCTTCTAATTCTTATTCTTGTGCTAGCAAAAAAGGTACCTTAATAATTTTCTTTTTCCATTTCTATGTCCTTTTCTTTTCATACACACAGATTATCTTCTCTATTTTCACATTCCAGTTTATCTTTAAAATTTGCATTCACTAGAATACATTCAAAAAAGCAGTTATTAATGATTATAAAATACACTGTAATTTATATTTTCCTATAGGTTTCTTGTTCTATTAATAACAATAGTGTTTTAATGAACCTCAGAGCTGTTCTGTTCTTGTGATTCAGTGCCCTGACTGTAATAATTTCCTGGGAAAAGACTTGAAAGCTCACTGACACACAGCAGCTGATATCATTGGCAGCACAGGATGAAAGTTCTTCTGGAGGGGAGCTCTCTTTAATTTTGCAGTGCACCAAGCTCATTATCTGCACCTCATAAACACACAGAGAGTGCACCTAATAAATCCCACAGCTGAGAGAGCTCACACTGAACCAAGGGATGTGAAAATTTTGATAGTTTTACAGCAACAGTGACAGGAATGTAGGACATGGGAGGGGACACACAAGCTTTGCCAAGAAACACAGCAAACAGCAGCCTCAACGATAACCACCAACAATACCCAGTAAATTAGGAAGCTATAAAGATTTCTTCTGAAGTAAAAGCTTGAGAAATGTCCACATTAAGGCTCTGGAGCCAGATTTGAATGTAGTTGTAGTAGTAGTAGTAATAATAATAATAATAACACCCCAACTCTTCCTATTCATCTCGTATAGAACTGATCCTTTTTGAAGATTCTTAAGGTTTCTTTGTACTTTTTCAGGTTACTTTTATATCCTTGATAATTTTAAGTGGCTTTGGTTGCAAATGGTGGTTTTCTACAATGGCTGAACTTTATGGTCATATTAAATGAATCCCAAACCTTAATTATTTGGCCTTTATTTAATACTACCTCTAAGCATTGGCTGTTGTGAGTTAAAGTTCTACCATCCTTCTTTAGCCCTACATGTTTTCTGATACTCAGAAAATATTTTTGTTAAAAAATGCAGCAATAGGTACTGCTGTTTCAAAACAAAGATAGCTCTCCCAGACTCATGTTTCCCTAAACCTCAAAACCTTTTTGCAATGCAGTTTGTTGTTATAAATCCTCAAATTTGCATTCTATGAATGTGGTCATTTAAAGAGCTTTATGTGTTTCCTACATTTCTGTGCAACATGAAGATTGGGAGTAACTACTGCTTTTACAGAAAAAAACCCAGAACTTTTAGATAATCACAAGATTCTAGAAGTAGACTCTTCAAGAAAAATACATTAAAATTTTAAAAATTTTTAATATTGTAATACCAAACAATGTTCTGATCCTCACATAAGACTTAATTATGTATGGACTATGTGAATGGGTGACATTAATATCACGGAAGTCTTAGTAATTTTCACCAACATCCTCAGCATTCAGTAAGATAAATCATTCAACCTGAAAGGAATCTAAATTAGAATCAGAAACCTTCCTACTATTTTTCTTTTCACCCTTATTTTTTGTAGCCATAAACCAATATTGACTTAATAGAATAATGTCTTAAAATCAATCCTCTGTCAATTTTAATTTCTTAATGCTTCTTTTCACACTACAAAGTCTAGAAAAAATATTTCTCCATTTCAAACCTTTTTTTCTTATTTCCATGCTGTTTCTATTTTTTTTTATTTTCCTTTGCAAAAGATCTGTTACTCAAGACATAATTATGAGTAATTATTAATATATATATTAATAATTAGTAAAAATAATTATTAAGTAGAACTGATAATATTGTAATAAGCTTCTCAGCACTGAAATACTTCACATGTACTTTGCTGCCTCTTTCTACATAACAGAACTGTCCACTTTTACAAGCTTGCATAACCTTAAGAAGTTATCAGTTCTTATTGTAGCAGTAAAATAGCAAGTACTGTAGTCATAAACATTTTCAGAGCTTGTAACAGACTTAATAGGACAATTAAAAAAGGCTTGTCTTAACAACACATGTATACTCTTAAAATAAGGCCATGTTTTCCTGATTTGAGTGAAGACAAAGAAAAAAAAATCCTTCAGCTGTCATCCAGTGTGCCAGGAATCACACCTGTTAGCCTGTGGTGGGAGAGTTTTCAATTACTCTGGATTGTTTTATCAGAATTGGAAATCATTCAGATATAAATCAAATTCTGTAGAGATGCCTCACTCCTCCACACTGAGAAGTTTCAGTTAATAAAATTCCACAGATCTAATAATTTATCTGTGGAGCATCCTAAAGACAACCCTAGTATTTATTTAATTGATATAGAATAAAGAAGTCTTATTTCAATGTTCCCTTGGATGATGCATCTCTTCCCTGCTCTGTGTAAAGTACATTATTAGTAGGTTTATCAGCAATGCCTTTTTTCCTGACACTTCCCAGAACAGCACCTTTTGTCATCTGTTTATAAACTTATAAATGAGCAAGTCTAGCCATTTTGAATTAGTGTTTTTCTATGTTTGGTATTTTCACATCCTAGGATTTTTTTGCAGATTTTTTTTCAGGCAATCCTACAAAGGCACACAGGAGAAAAAAAAAAGTGTGGTGTGGATTTTTCCCATTTAAATAAAATCTTAAATCCCTAAAATGATTTTGGCATAAAGATCAAGACTTTATCCATATACAGAAAGTGTATATGGATAACAAAAGGAAACCATGGAGTAAAGAAAAGACAACCACTGAGAGCAAACAAAGGGAATAAGTCAGGAAGGAGGAGAGGGAGAATCAGGAACAGCATCAGCATCCAGTAAAGCATCTATTCAAAAACTTCATGGCATCATAAAATACCTATGAAATAGCATTTTGCTACCACAAATCAGCAAACATTTGGGAAATGAACATAAAAAGTGGACACCTCTGTCTTTGAATGCTGATCCATACAAGGAGGATCACATGCTGCTGATTTAACCCCATTCTTCTCTCATTTTGTCTGACTTTATGCTTTTATTTCTTTTAAAAAAAGGAACACATTAGTTACAAATCAAGAATTTCCGAAAGTAAAATATTAAAAGGTTGATTTTCCCCTTGTATATGTGTAATATTTTATTACAGAACATGTTATGTCTTGTGTGGGTTACTTACTTCTATGAATTAGCATGATGTATCCTGAGGATGAGCAGCTAAGGAGAATCAGGTGGAGGGGGAGATTTCTTTCCTTTTTTATTTGCTGGAGCATATGGAAGACTTACCCATAATGATTTCAGGGATTTGAAGAAAGATGGTTTCTTAGTTTTGAACCTGGTGTGGACTTGCAAGTGTTGAATTCTGCTCGTGAATTCCCTCTAGACCCTTCCTTTTTGATGTTAAGTTCTTGCAGTTGTTTAATAAGATCCAGGATTGTTCTCACACAAATACAGCAGTCCAAAAATGAGAGTAGGTATCAGTGAAACCCTGGAAACTTTCAAAAAGAAAATTCCTCCACTCTGTTTTACACATTCATTTCAGGATTGCATTAATTGCTTTTTGGAGATGTCTGGCCTGCTTCACTGGCTATTGAAAAAGCCAGAGAGAATTCCATAACTTACATGTCAAATGCAAGAACAAAGTTAGCTGGGATTAATTCCATTTTAAATGTCTTAAACTTGATGTGACTCTTGAAGCTCAGGGTTCTAAGTTGCAGAAATGTTGAGCAATGAATTGAAATGAGCAGTAATTTTGCTCTACTCATAGAAACCCACTGTAAAACACCAAAAAAAAAATTCTAAAAACAAATCCCAGGAATCCCAGGAGTCCCAAAATCAAGGGATACTTTTATCTCACTGTCTCCATTTCTAGTTTAGCACAGGACCCCTCATCTCAAAGGAAATGTTTTAATTGCAATATTTATGAAGCTGCAAATACACTAATGAGTCCCAAAGTATTGCCCTGGGGGAAATGAATATTTCTTTTTCAAAGGGGTTTAAACAGTGGAAACAGACAAAGTATGTGTCTATACAATATGAAAAATATTGATTAACAATTAATTATACAATAAATTAATAGTGCAATTAAAATATATTTTTAGCGAGATCAAGTATTTAACTCTTGAGAGAAGCTGTTTTCTGACCATTTACATCCTATGCTCTGAATCTTATGTATGTGTCCTATGTACCCACTAATACATAGTAAAGATCTTTTCAGATTTGCAGATATCTCCATGACTAAAGAAGCACGAAAGTGTTTTTATAATTTAGTAACTCCTAACTGGATAAGCATCTAAAATAAGACATCATCAATCAGTGCTCTAAACTTGCTTTTTTAATGTAAAAATGCCCACCCATGAAACTTATGGAGCAGAGTTAGTAACATGAAATGAAATAGAATAGAAAGATTCAATATTAGAACATCACCTATGGGCACATAAGATACTAAAAGAAATAATTTAAAAGCTGATATTTCCCTGTGTTTATTTTTTACATAAACTAGGATGAATGTGCAAATTACATCCGTGTCCTTCACCGATACAACAGGACCCATCTTCTGGGTTGTGGAACAGGAGCTTTTGATCCACTCTGTACTTTTATAAGAGCTGGACATCCATCAGAGGTAAGAAATTTGGTTTATAGTACTGATTCTTTCAGTCCAGATTCCAGCAAAGCCACTGTGGTAAAACATAAATATTAAAGTTCAGTTGTTCACAGCTCTCATCTGATAGATATTTTCCCTGATTTAACCCCGTTCTTCTCAGAAATGTAATGCTGGACTATAATTTAGTTTATGATCAGAGGAACTCACTAATATTTGAATGTATATTCTGGAGAATTATACAAATAATCCAAAGGTCATCTTATATTTTTGGTGGTTTTTTCACTAGATAAGCTGATATAGTAATTCTTAAGAAAAAAAAAATTTTTGGGGAGAGTTATACTAAATCTGTTGGGGTTTATTTTTTTGTTGTTGTTTTTTGTTTATTTAAAAATACATCATATATCAAAATATGTGTTAGTTTGATGGGAGACTGAATTTCTTAATGAATCTTTGGTAAATTCTGCTTCTTTATACTGGTCTTGTTCAGCAAGTGCGTGTAAGCTCCTTAATGATGCTTACAGCTGAGTGAAACAGTACTGCAGAGATCAATAAGAAGAACATATCATCAATATTTTGAATATTTTTCTTATGCAAAAATAGAAATTGTCTGGACATCTCAGGAACTGGGATCCTTTCTGTCTCAGCTGTATTAGAACAGGTTTAAAGATTCAGCAGAAGTACCAACCTTTCATTTTAAATTAGCATGTAAAACTCCTTGGGCATCAGATCTAGGCTGCTGAAGGCACATGTGATGACAGCTTTAGGAACTGAACCAGGGATTCTTGGGAATGCACTTTATGAGATGGGGCCTAATAGATGGAGATGATCTATAACCCAAAGATAAGATTGCTTTTGACTGGCAGGTGTCAGGAAGGGTTGCTAGTTAATGGTTTTGTTTAGTTGGTTCACATGATGTCTCCTGGTGGAGCTGAGCACTTGTCAGGGAGCTGATGCTACAGCACCATCCAAGGGAATTCTTGCTTTCCCCTATAGCCAGGAACTCTTGTCTTGAATAAATATTAATTTCATATATAAAATTTTTTGAAGTGTACTCATAGAAATCAACTATAGGATTTACTTCAGGCAATTGCTTTTGATTAATCTTTTCTGAGTAATGATGCATCCTTTTGACAAAGCAAACAAGAGTGACATCACCAGAATCAATCTCCAAGGATCCAATCCAGGCTGTGCACCTCCAACTGCAGTCAAAATGAGAAGAAACTCAGGAGTTAGAACTCCAGCACAGCACTTAGATTCAAAGTTGTATGAATTGGCAAAACACACTCTCTACTGAAACTAAGGAAGGAGCTAGATAATAAGAAATGTTTAAATAAGAAAATGTGTATGTCTTCCTTGCTCCTCTCACAAACCTCTTGTCAGGCTTCCCAGTAAAGTTTGAAGGAAGCAATAGCTGTATATGTAGGAACACTTTTTGAAAGCACAAACAACAGACTAATAAAAATAGAAGCTAAGAAAAAAAAAAGAGAAGGAAGATATATATGAGACTGGGTGACCCATGATCATCCCCTTATCTTATCCTTCCTTCCCTTATTTTTGTTTATTATTCTCCCTTGTCACACTGAGGTTCTAAAATTTTACCCACAGTGAAATCATGGGAAATTTTTTTTTTTTTTTTTTTTTTGTTTGTTTGTTGTGTAGACAGGAAATATATTTTCTACACTAACAAGTAGCTATACTTTTTCCTGTTATCTGAAAAGCTGACCATCAGGATTAAAAAAGACAGATGCCATTTATATAGTAGGTTAAAAATAACACATGGTGTGTGGTTGAATGGGCAAATTGTAATCTTGCTTTCTTTGAGTGATAAGGACATGGTGTAACTGCAGGAAGTGAAAGGACAAGATCCTTCTGCAGAAAGCTGCAGCTCAGTCTCTGCTGATCTGTCTGGTCAGAGTATCCTCTTCCCAAAACATCTGATTACTGTCCTCTATTTCTTCCACCTCATCTCTCTGGCCATTTTCTCACTGTCTGACTGTCATGGAAAGGACAGTAGCAAATGAAACAGTACTTAAAATATGACTATATACCTCTTTACACCTCCTCAAGCCTGAGGAGCACAATTTATGTTTGAGGCTCATATATATTTGAACAATGTTACTTCTCAGACATGTTAAGGTGTAAGGTGTGGGATGAAGGAAAGGAAGGAGCCCTTTATGACAAAATTCTGTGTATCCAGATACATAACTAATGCAGCATATGAAGGTAGATGCAGATTTTCATATGGAATTATTAACCAACAGTATCAGCATAGAAAAATACTTGCTCTGTGGTCAGGGACCTTAACTAGACTAGTTTCAATAGTGCTCTCTGAGCTGATGGAGTGGGGAAGGTGGGACCCTCTCAGTAAAAACTGCGGGGTTCTTAAGTTATTAATGGTATATAAATGTAACCTAGAGATGAATTTAGAGAGGCATTTAAGCACGTGACAGCACAGCAGGAGTGTATCTTCTGCAACACTGCCCCTTCCCATTTACTGAGCAGGCCAAAGAGGAACCTGTTGGAACCAGAGCCAGTTAAGGCTCTGGATCTTGGTGATCATGTTGCAGGGATGTTTATCTTGTAGCTGGCTTCCAACAAAAGTCATCCATTTCTGAATAGCCATTTGGTAAGAAACTGAAGCATTGCTGGTTTTCCTTTGAACAGTAAAGATTTCCCAAAGCCATGATCCCAAGGACACTGTATGGCATCCTGATTTAGCATGGGTTTGTGAGGTGCAGTACAGTTTGTGAAAAGGAGCATTCTGCCTCCTGTATATAATCTTACATACTTATACAACCACAAATTCATCTTTTCATATCAAAACCAGGTTTGAGCTGTGTCTTGCAGAACACTGAGCTCTTGTCAAGAAATCACGAAGCCAAAAGGAGATTTCCAAAAATAGGTGGAATTTGATTGCTTCATTGGCAGATCATTATACCGTGGAACTGCCTTAAAACAGAACATCTAATGTTCTTGAAAAACACAGCAATAATGTCCATTCCTCAGCCACTCTCCGGGAAAGTATTATCCTTACAATGTAGTGAATGAAATGTGCTTTGAAATCTTGCACGTGCACATTGTGCTATGATACATTACAGCTTCTTTTGTGCTTCCCGTGGCTATAGCAATGTCATTATGCCATGCATTTTTTCTTAATATGTTGATCATAGAAACCAACAAGAAATAAATATTGGTTTTATTTAATTCTACATGCAACTTGTGTTGTTCCACCAGACTATAACCAAATGTATTTTTCTAAATCAAATTACTTATAAGTTCTCTTATACACTATATATCCATTTGAAAGACTAAATATAAAAAAGGTTTACTGTATTCTATCCCAATATTGACTTAATTGATTTCACTGTGGAATTCCAGACTTTTGTGTTTCATAAAGCTGTTTCAGTTGCTATATGTCTAAAAATATATAAGTATAGTCACTGACTGCAGCTTTTTATCTTTTTCTTTATTTCTAATTACTTTGATCAATGTTTCTTTCCCAAATTTAAACATTTCAGCAAAATACTCAATGTTTTTCTGCCATTTAGAATTAAGTTACAAATTAGGAAAAGTAGTAGTGCTGACTTTGCAGACAGAACAGCTACTGATGTTTGCAACAGAACATATTACAAAGTCTTGTCCAAGAAAACATAGCCAGCCAGTAAGTGAAGTGATTATCTCTGATTTCATGAAATGCTTCCAAATGTCAAAAATCAGTGCAAGTCAGAAAAGATTTGGTTCTTTCAGAGGTTTTTGTTTTGGTATTTTGGTTTTTTTTTCCCTTTGAGTTTTTTGTTTTGGTTTGGTTTTTGTTTGTTTGTTTGTATTTCATCCAGAAATGAATGTGAAATCATTAAAATAAACATGATTTTTCTGGAGGAAAGCAAGAGTCAGAGACTCTGCCCCCCAGATTTCTCATGAGGAAACGTATATGCATCCTTCCCATGTACTCTGCGAGAGAAAATCTGAGATAAGTCTTCAAACAAGATATAGAAGATGAAGAAAAGTTCAGGAAAAATCTTATTTTGCTTGGATTCTCACCAAATTGACATTTGTCTCTCTTGTTGACTTTGATGCCAGCAAGGCAGGGGCAGAGAAGAGGGGAAGCACCTGCATTTAGTGTCTTCCTTTTACATTTATATAAACTTCTCAATTTTGGCAGGTGACAAGTGCTGAAGGAAGTGCTTTCTGTCTCAGTCTATGTTTCACCACATCTAGCTGCTAGTAAAAGAGTACTCTGGCACTGTTCTGGATAGCTGGAAATACCCTGGGTGAGTTTTAATGAACTTTAGATAAATCAAAGGACCTATCTGCAGTCAGGTAATGATTTATCTTTGGGTTATCTATTCAGTAGAGCAGCAGGTGTAGGGGTGTCCTGGAGGCTTTCCAGTGATCCTTTCTGCCTTATTCACTAACTCACAAAACACCTTTAACAAGTCCACATGGGAGTTTCACCAAGGACAGCTAAAAAATTACTCTGCCTCTATAGGATATACAAAATTAGTAGAAATTCCAAAAGAAAACAATGGGCAGAAATAATATCCCAAGTTTTTGCAAGCTACATGGGGGACAAGGTAGAGCTGAGTCCTGAAGAGGAAGGCATCTCTGCATGACAAAACCTGTTGAGGGAATTAAATTTATGAGAAAGAACTATGCATGAAGAATTTTTCCTCCATAACACACTGTAAATTTTTAATATGTACATGGGGCTGGCAGGGTGCCATTTCAGTGCCTCATTTAACTCAGTAAACTGCCTCCAGCTGTATTTCTTCACTTTGAAAGGCTGATGGATGAAGCCACCCTTTCCACAAAATGCCCTGGTGGTTTTTGAGTTTCTCCTCTAGGTGTTCCTAATCTGATGTATTTCTTATTATGTTACTTGCTCCTCAATTTGCCAATTGAGGTTCTTCTTATCAGGGAAGACCAGATCTGAATTGAGTCTTTAGTCCTGTTAGAGAGGTCTTGCTTTTAGTAAGCAGAAGCTGTATTCTTTTGCTTGGAGAACAGTTCAGTCAAGTTGGAACTTTTTCTTTTAATCTATGTTGCCTTTAATATTTTGTTGAGTGTGGGGAAGGACACTTCTTTTTCTATGTTCTGTGATTCAATGCAAAACCAAGACAAGGTTCAGTTGTGCAATAAAATTTCTGTTTACCCCTCTACACCAACCAAACATAGGCAGCATGAGCTCCTCTACTCTTGCTTTAACAAACTAGAGTGAATTCACATGCAAGTTGTGAGAGAATATGCCAGTCTTATCTCAGCTTATCTTTGACATGATAAAAATCTTCTGCTATTGACTAGCACATGGTAATATCATCATTCTTCCAGCTTTGTTGAGAAGCAAAACTGCAAAAAGCAAAATATTAGACATATTTCTATTATTTTACAATAATAAAGTTGTTTCTGACGTATTTTTATAATCAAAACAAGCAATGACCTGCCAAATTGATCCCTCTCCATGCTCATTCCTATTACCTCATCTCCACACTGTTTTCAGAGGATTAAGGAGGAGGAACATCTGGTTTCACTGACCAAATAGAAGTGGGTGTTGGTCAGTTCTTCATTAGATAGAATGTGTGACAAATTCTTGCCCTGAAAATATTTGCTCAGATGCACAGTGTCCTTCTGCATGGGTGAAAAGCCACCATTTGGAGCACCATCCACTAAATAGGAATGAAATTCTGCCAAGTGGGCAACACATGTCATAAAATCTTTTACCAGAGGGGTTCATTTGCATTCTCTGGTCTGCATGCCCACAGCACAGACTGCCAAATTGCACCAAAACATCCATACACTCCACACTTCATTTAGGTTAAAGCATTTCATGTTCTGGAAGCTGAATATCCATACATTTCAAGAGAGGTTAAAATGGTACCTAACTTATACAGAAAATTAGTTAGGTGAAGACAACGTGTATGTATGCTCACAGCAAACAACAAAGGTGCTGTGCTGCAAAAGGGGAAAAGGGGTAACACCACTATTTCTCTGACCTAAATATTAGCTGTTCTAATATTTAATTACTTCTAGTGTTAGGAAATAACCACTTATTCAAGGTCAATTTGTGTCTAACTTCAGCTTCCTGTCATTTAACCTTGAAATGCCTTTGATAGCAAAGTTGAAAAGTCTCCCACTATCTTTTCCACATCTTTTCCTCATGTAAGTACCTATGCACAAAGATCAAGCCACCTCTTCACTTTTTTTGATAAGCTGAATAAATATAGCTCCTTAAACCTCCTATCACCAGGACTCCTCAATCTTATTTGTGTCCTTCCTATGAACTCTCTGCAGTATTTTCACATCTTCTGGAAGTGCAGACACTAGAATCACACATGCTATTCCATGGTGTGTGTACAGGGAAGGTCACTGCCCCACCTCTGTTTGAGATTCCCCATTCATAGGCTCAAGTGCTGAGTTCTTGGCATGGTATCTCAACGAGAAAACTCTTTTTTAGCAGTTTGCACTTAACCCAAAGTTCTTCACTTGAGCACAGAGTTATCCCAGGTTACATGCTCTGCTGAGGCACCTAATTATCAGTCTTGTGTAACAAGGTAAGTGAAGAGATTGCTGGTGTTGCCTGCCAGTGTCAGCTTTAATAAGGCATCTGGGATATCCAAGATCCTAAATGAGGCACCTGGGTCTAATGCATGAAAGCAGTCTGAAGAAGGATCTGAACTTCCATCTTCTAGGGTGTTCTGATGTATTTCAGATACAAACACTGTTCCCTATTCCAAGATGCAACTCTTTGGATATGGTTGTATTAAAATCTACAAAGCAAACTTCTGACCTTTAACTCAGTATTCCAAGCATTCCATAACCTGAGCTCTCATTAACCTTTTCTCTTTCTTATTTTGGCCTCCTCAGTACTTTTGTGAACTTTACTAGGAAAGAAATCATGTGATTGTTTAAATCACTGCTAAATTAAAAAATAATCTTTCTAGCAAAAATAAAATTTAGGGAAACTTTCAGTAAAAGAGGATTCATCAATGATACCTCATAAGAACTGTGCTTTAATATATGTCAACTGTTGGTATTTCTTAACAATTCTACAATGCACATTTTTTATCAAATACCTATGTACTTAGTGAAATGCTCTGGAGAAAGTCAGGTATTCTGTAACAGCAGAGTTGCTCTTATCATTCTTACATTTATAACAGACAACAGGTTTTTTGAAAGTGCTCTCCATCCATAAAATGAGGTGAATAACATTCATTACTTTTGAATATTGGCTAAATATCGCCATACGTGAAGTGTAAGTTCAATTTGGGAGATTGGTAGGGTATGTGAATTGATCAGCCATATGAAATGGATTTTCCATCATATTACCCCTGCTCCTTTGCAAGATTAAACACAGATGGTCCAGGGAGAATGAATCCATGCAGAGGAATAATGGTGTTATCCCACAGAGAAAGAAATCCTCCACCTGTGTGGTAATTTGATGGGGGTAACTAAAATATTCCAGCTCTTATTATAGTGATTTTTAGATTCTGCCACATTTATTTATATGATAAAGTATTTTTCTAAGTGACAGCACCTGGTGAAGTCTATATCATTGTGTGAAGAATAGACTTACTAATCAATAAGGTGTTAACATAATTAAAACAAGGAAAAAACGTTTCATTAATATTTTTACATTATGAGATGAACCCTTAATATTATATAATCCTTCTATGATATATAACTGACATTTTTTCTTATTGGACTGATATCTATATAGAAAGTAAAACTAAGTGTTGCTAGCAGTTTATCTGTGTCATTGGGAGCCAATGGCTCCACTCCTCTGCCCTTTTTTCCAGAATGGCCAATTTAGCCATGCCCAGCTGAAGCTCTGCAAAAGGGCTCCACTCCATGGAGACAGACAGAACAGGGTATGTGAGTCCTTCTGAAATCCATTCCCAGTTTAATGTAGCTGTTCTTTTCATGCCCAGCGCATCTCTTCCTCCTTTCACCACCAAAGCCTAGATAGAAGCTCAAACCTTGGAGCTGCATCCTTCCTTTTTCATTTCTTCATGACCTTCATCCCCAGTTGTTATGATAATAATCATTAGATTAGGTCATTAGAGAGGGTTTTATTTGGTATTTGCTCTGATACGACCCTCACAATGTCAGCACAAGTTTAGCCTGTCAAAGACATGGAAGAGGAAAAGGCTTGGTTACTGGGGCTCTGTGTAAAGACTCTGCACTTCCCCACAGAAATCCCTTCACTTTTGTACAGTATTTATGACTATACTTTTTCTTTCACTTGGTTATAAGACTATATCACTATATACAGCTACTTATACATTTTAATTCTATATACAGCTACTTATACATTTTAATTCTAGAGAGCCTTTCATACATATTAACTATCACATTAGTGCAATATAATCAGCATTTCTAATGGCTCTATTCCTTGCCATAAGACCCCTAATGAGTTTATGTGACCAGTTCAAGGTCACACAAAGGTGTCCCTTCTAAAATTCTGATCAATGCAATCTTCTGCTGAAACACTGTGAGCTGCTAAGGATAAATACCTCTGATTTCTATGTGCACTGTGGTGGGATCTTTTTTCTTTTGCCAGATTTTTTTCACATTCTTTAAGTCAGGAAAATATATTATTTCTGTCACTTTAGGCAAGATATTTTGACACAAGTCACAAATTGCTAATCCTTTTGCAAACTCACACAGCAGTCTGACATAGCTCCAGATTTTAAACACATTTTCAGATTGGAGCCCAATGTGTCTTAATCATTTAACTGTGGAATAAAATGCACAGACCTGAAAAATTCATCTGAATTTTTAGGGAGGATTTAATGTCTATAATATTTTATGCACTCTCATCCCATAGGGCGATTGATCTTTTCAGTATGTCAGTGGATAGTAAAGAGGATTGAAAACAGATCCTCAGAAGAAATACTACCTCCCAAATAATCTTAATTATGTCAAATAGCAGAGACTTGACTATTGCAGACAGTTTTTGAGGACTCTATTCCTAATATTGTATCCCCATTTGGCTTGGAAAATAAAGTTGAGTGAATGCTGAAGGTATAATTTTAAAAGTTAGTAATCCTCTGACAACAAGAGATTTTTTGCCAGTGCTTAGATCCTTTTGAAAATTAATGTTTGGATTAGTTAAAGAAGATATTAAATGAAAAGTTCTTTCCCTGTTGGAGCATGGTCTTGATCACCCATATACCTGTATGCCTGTTTTATGGTGACTTAAATAGGGCAGTGTATTGCAATAGGAACTTATTAGTATTATTGTAAGTATTTGGAGCACAGGTTCCTTTATACAGACTCAGTTATATTCCACTGGGTTTAGATTTTTAATTTTTCAATGAATTAATTTGCTTTGTAGCAATTAGACACCTAGCTAATCTTTGGGACTAAATTTATCAGATAATGCTAATACACATTTTTCTTAGCAACAGAATTTAGTCTGCTTAAATACAAAGGCCTAAATAATATGAGGCACCTTTTCTGACCCAGTAAGTTATTTTCTGCTGTTATACAAGGACAACCTATTTTCCTGTAGATCTCTTTTACCACGTTCCTTCTTGATGAGGCAAGTGTACAGATTAAGGCAGGTCATGGAGTTGAATGTTCACTTTGAAGACTTATATCTGAATTATATTTTCTGCTGATTTACAGACATGTTCTGTGATCTTTCAGCTTATTTTTTTTAATGAGGAAGTCAAGGTTCATCCTTCCTAAAAGAAGCCTCTGCACAGTGTAATCAGTGTGTCTGTCTATGTTGAAATAAAAATGTAAGGATAAGTATAAAAGAAAGAGAAAATATGTGAAAAATATTTGGGAATATACAAAACAAAAGAATATTTGCAAAAAAAGTAAATTTATATGCGAATTGATGCTAAAACCATTATGGTGTGAAAAGAGAATGGAAATCAAGGTGAGATTTGTGAGGCATTTCATTGGTGTAACTGGACTTTTTTTCCCATGTGAGTGATTGAATACTAAGTGAATGCATAGAAATTTTTTGATCGTGACAAAAACTGAAGTGTAATGTACACTCCCATTTCTGATGGCTTAAGAATTACTTGAATATAAAAAGAGTGCAACATGTATGACACTAGCACCATGTGGCTTTATTAACAATTTTAAAAGAACGTTTCTCATAGCTTTGCACAAGCAGAGAATCTCTATTTTTTCTATTTTTATGCTTTCCCTTTCAATTCACTTTGCATATGAACCTCCTTTTTCCACTTATCTTCAAAAAAGTATAAATTTCATGACCCCTAGAAAAGGATAGCAACAAACAGCTCTTGCATGTAATGTCATTCTACTCTAAGTTGAAGAACTATGAGATCATTAAAGCTGAGAAAGAATTTTGTCCAGTGCTTTAGAGCAGTACTGAATAGTATAGCCAGTGTTTAAAAATATTCTTTAAAAAATCTCCACAGACTTTTCTCACTGTACTCTAAATATGATTTAATACCTGGCAAGGTAAACAATATGGAATTGTTAGGGAAAAAAAAAAGCAAAACACAAATCAAAACATATCACACACCAGAAAAAAAACCCAAAAAAAACTGCCTACCAACCACAAAAATGCACAGGCCTTCTTGAGAGCAGACCATGTCAGTACTGTTGCAACAAATACATACACAGTTAAGTGTGTAATAAAAGATTCTGAAAAAGTTTCAATCTCCTTTAAAAAATGCCAATATGATATGTTTTACTTTTTTTGCTGTGTGGAAAATAATAAAATTTAAAGTGAAATAACCAAAACACTACAAATTCTTGCAGAAAGTCAAATTATTTTTCTCTCATAAAAATAATATCCTAGGAAAACACAACTAAAACCGCTGTATCTTTAAGTCCCTGGTTTAGTGAAAAGATACAGCTATAGTATTAATGTTCAGAATAGGCTTAGGTACTTTGCTGAACAGGAATGGAAGTGAGCATATGTTTTAAATTAATCACATGCATAAGTGTTGTCTTGACCCAGAGCAAAGCAGCACTTGGCATTAGTGAAAGCAATTTTCTGCAACAAAAGTTAAATTCAGTCTTTAAATTTTAATGCCTCTGATTGACCTTTTCTTTCACTATTGTGTATAGCCTACATTATTCTAGCCTTCATTGCCTAAAATTATCAATTCATATCAAGTTAATGGCAAAATGTTGGATGCTTTAAAAATATCTTCTATTTCTTTGAAAGAACATTATTATTTTAATAATAGTTGAAAGTGTATTATGTTTCCTGAGTCACTGGTGTCATAAATCAAACCCAGAAGCCCCTTTCTTTTCCCAAGCTACATGTAGAAACACGTAATTCCACTCCCAGCCCTCCATATGTGCTTTTGCATGGTTTTTACCCTAACCACTGAAAAATGCCCATAAAATAAATTGTGATGTTGAATTGATGGGCTGTATAATCTGTCAGGAAACTGTCAGTTTTACTCTGATGTTTCTCAAGGGATTTCAATGTCAAAAACTGCAAGGAGGGTTAGAATTATGGAATTAGCCTTCAAAGCTGATTATTAATGTGCAATGCTTATTTCATTTAAACTGGCATCCCATGGAAGCTGACACATCTTACACCTGAACTTCAGTTACTTTCCCCAGTGATAGGAATAACTTATTGCAACCATGGAATATTTGGCATGTGGTCCTAAAAGCCAAAGGTGGAAAATCTCTCTTGGAGGAGTCATTGCTTACATTTTCAGCAACTTTTCAGACAGTTACATGTGTCTGCAAGCATTTATGAGCTACACGTCCTTCTTTATATCAAAACTAGTGACCTCCTCTTAAAAATTCCACCAAATTGCACTGAAATCAAATTTTTTGCCTACCCCAGTGTTAATGCTAGAGTATGTATTTAGGCTACAGTCCTTATTCATTAACTCCAGACAATGAAAGGATGCTATGCATATTGTTTAGCATTTTCATTCCACAGTCATATAGTTAGCTGTTCTAAACACATTCATGTTATGAATGTTAAAAGAGATGGGTTTGTCTTTAGCATTGATTTAATCCTGGTTCTCAGGGAAATTATTGACTACTTTAGTAGCTTTTTCATTGTGCTGGTACAATTTTGTGTGCAGTGATGAAAAGTTCTTCCACATCATGCAGGAGATGGCCACATCCCCTACTGGCCACACCTCACTGCTGTGAGGACCAGTGGCATTTTATCAGGGGAAGACCAAAATATGAAGTGTGTTTTATGATGACCTGGTGGGATCATGTCTCCTCCAACAGCAGGAAGGCTTTCAGTGTCTATTCCCTATGCAGGACAGAATGAGAGCCACAAACTATAACTAAGAAGAGCAGAAAAATCTATCAATTTTTAACTCTTGGTTTGTCTCTCCACTTCTAAATCTATTGAACCAATTAACTGACAAATAGTTTAGCTGAGGTCCTGGAGGAGAAACTCTTTCATGAGTAACTTTATTTTGAATACTAAACTAGAGAATACATAACTTCAGATGGTTTTTAGAAATATTTCCTTTACAGCAAATTTTATGCCATTATGACTCCCAAGTACTTTTTCATTATTTCAAAAAGGTTTTCTTTTCCTTTCTGAGTTCACCTCACTCTTTTTTTATCCATTGTTGACTCAAAATGTTACAGTATTTAGTTTTGAAAAATACATGGTATGTGATGTTTGAAAAGTATGGAATGGGACTGAGATTTCCACACACAGGGAAATATTTCTTCATTGTTTGACATTTACCCAACAGCAGAGGGGGAATAGTTACTACTGATGTAAAATTGTTGCTGATACAGCATAAAACAATATTCCTGCACCATCAGTCTCTACCCAAGACAGTTATTTTCTGCTACATCAGCCTTAACAACCAAGGCTAGGCCAACAAAGAAACTTCTGCAGAGGTGAGGTTATAAATGCTTTGTTACCTCATGAGTTTTAGGTCCATTTCCTAAAATTTGTATGGATTTTTCCTTATTTTATTTTATTTTAGACTTTTTCACTGTAAGTACACATGAAACAGATGTCCTCTTTTTGCAGAACTGCATTCTGAGTTGTATCCCATTTTTTATAGAAGCTTTCTAACTACTGGGAATATTTCTTTTTGACTAGAAGTTGCAGCAAAATGACATGTATGGTTTAGACAGTTGAGAATGGAAGACAGGTACATCAGCTTATGTGTTCTGGGGATTAAGATGTGAATAATGCTTTGAAGTCAAGGGCCTTATGAGAAATTTAAGACTGACTCTTTTAAATTAAATGCACATATTCAATTATTTGTCAATTAGAGGCAACTAAGAGCTCTACAACTTTTCATTCTCCTAATATCTTTTCTTCTTTCTGTCCTTTTAAAGTATCATTTTATTACTATCATTATTATCTTTCATTTTTCCACCTTCTGCTTCTTTGGTCCTTGTCTTTTTAGGCTGGGATTTTTTTGCAGAAGAGCATAACTGGGATGAAGTCACCTGAAGAGAATATTCATTTAGTTTCTGGGGCAATTGCACTTGCTTGAGAATTTTTTATGTTTTAGATTATCAAAATTTTTTTTCTGTGCAAATACTGAGTTCGTCTAATGAATATGTGAAAAGTCCAGTCTAATAAAACTTGATTTTTATGACTAAAAAGGCCCTTGGAAGTTTATGATAATGTGTTCTGTAAGGGAGAGACTGAGGCAAATATTTCTCAAAATTCTGGGGGATTTGGTTTCCTGTTGCATGTAACTTTATGCCTCACAAAATATTTGCCTCATTTATTAGGAACATGAACCTGAGATTTAGTTTAATGAACAGGTAGGTTACATTTATCCAATATATTGATATAATCTGCATTTCAGTGGACTTTTGAGCAAAACTTTACACAGAACTGGAACTACTAAATTATCAAATATTTGCTTGTCACACATTTGATGGCTGTGTGGCATATTTTTTATCAAGTTTTCGTAGCTTTCTATCTATTTGCCCTTTTATTTTTCCCTTTCTCTATGTTTTTGGCATGCTTTTCTGTTAATGTCTAAATTAAAAATATTGTGCTCTCACTTGATATTTTAATCAGACATTAATGGGCTTTTCTGTGAAAGCTGAGACAAAAGTACCACTGCAAATGAAAATTTAAATTGTAAATTCTTTCTCAGTCTTTACAGCCTTATACAGACAATTTAAACCAAGTTGCCAATATTTTTTTATACCGATATTCTGTTAAATCCACTGAAGAAATCACATCTGCTCTGAAAACCATAACTGGGGATTCATTCCTAAACATGCTTCTGTGAAGAAGATATATAAACATCTCCAAGCTATGAAGAGAAGATAACACAGTCTGATATATTTAACAACTACTGGGAAAAAAAATTGTTTAAAGGGGGAAAACACATTCCATGGTGAGATATCTATTAAATGTTTAGATAATTTGGAGAAAAGATAGAGGAATCTTTCCTCCCTACTCCCACAGAAGTGAAAAAAGTGCAATTTTAGTGCATATTTTTCTGATTCTTTTCGGGCAGTGCACAAGAAAGGTGATTTGTAGAAACCCAGAGAATTTTTACTAGTACATCAGTGAGCAACCATAATTGTGTTTTCTCCCTAATGAAGTCAATCCTCTACAAAGGTGTAATGAAGTTAAAGTTTGTCACTAAGGATTGTGTTTCTTTGCCTGTAGGGTTTATGGTGTTCTCTGTCTTTTTTTTTTTAATTTAAGGATCATCTGTTTCAACTGGAATCGCACAAATTTGAGAGAGGACGAGGCAGGTGCCCTTTTGACCCCAGTTCTTCCTTCACCTCCATCTTAATTGGTAATGATCTTTATGTCACAAGCTTCACAGTCCTGTCAATCTGTCATTCTGAGTCTCTTTCTCCAGCACACCAAAGTGTTGTCAGCCTTCCATTGCAATCTTCCACATGTCAGACTTAATCCTCGTGGTGCTGCCCACATTAATATTGCATTCCAGGCAGCATTACCCACAGCAAGGGCATCTCACTGAAGTGAAATGTTGAATGACATGTGCCATCCTGGAGGTAATTGATTGTTGTATAATTATGGAAATAATCATTTCCTGCTTTCCTTAAAAGCAAAGAAGCATGACTGGCTTAGTCATTTACACCCCTTTTGTTTTCATCTACTGAGATGAATCTGAGCAACAAGCAGCCTATAAAAATGTGAATTTAACTGTTTTTATATCAAGCTTTATTAATTATATAAATTACCATTTTTGAGATTAATTTTTTTTTTCATTTCAATGCTTCCTTCTAACAAAGCTATCACAAACTGGTGATTCTGTGTTAGAAGAGTTGATCTCATACTCAAAAGATATAAAAATAGAATTCAATCTAAGTCCTGCCTTGCCAGGAAGCTGTGCTGAGATAGTGCTCCTCTGGGCCTTGCTGGGAAGTGTAGCACTACAGGACTGGGATCTTTGGAGCTGTGCTATAGCAAACCATATGGGCTTTCCTCAAGAAATGTTTTCTTGAAACATTTTGTGAGATGAAGCAAAGACAGTCTTGGCACTATTGACTGACTGTACAATGACTAAAAATAGCCTGCAACAGCAGGTAAATGGTAAAAGCTAGATGGAGTTAGGGAGCAGCACAATGATTTCTGGGTTTAGAAAACGTGAACAGAAACTGAGCATTCAAAAGGGATATAGATTATAAGAAGGAGCTAGAAAAAGGAGCTAAAGATTAAGTAAATGTTCTGTTTTTCAGAGATAAAAAAAAAGAGGATTTTAGGGCCTTTTTGATATTTACATTTGTTTTTGCATCTTAAAATCAGGCAACTAAATTCTCTGATGATTAACTACAGTGGTATGGCTCATCTATGGTGGTGATGAAATATTGGTAATGAGTGACAGTTGTATTTTTACATGCTAGGTTTATTTGTTCCTTTACATTAATAAATTAATTAAAAGAAGAATCTTCAGCAGAAATGACAAATCTTTCACACTGCAGCAATTCATCAAAATATCCTTTAATTTCATTTTAAAAAGTAAATTAGAGCTCTAATTCTTAACAGTTAGTGGGTTAAGAAGTCATAGAAGAATCAGAAAAACATGCTGTATTTTGCCTGACCCTTCAAAATCCATGAAGCACAGATTGTCATGCTTTTATCCCACCCTTATTTCTAAATTGTTTCTACAGTTTTTGACAGATTCCAGTCTCAGCTTAGCCTGGGAACAAAGATTCATGGAATTGCTGTAGGCCTGAAACCTCACAGTCTAATCTTGAAGTCCTTCTCAACCTTTCCTGAGATAGAATTAAGCAAATAAATTAACCTGATCATGTTCCTACTGTGAGATCAATCTGAATTTTATTTGCTTAAATGGAAGCCAGATTGTCCCACTGAGCTTTGAGAGTTTGCCTGAATTATGGGAGGTCCTATGGATCCTCATATTTTTATCTGAAGGAGAAAACAATTCCTTTATCCTTCCCTGGTAAAGGCTGATGAGAGTCTTAGAGATCCATTGACAAAGATATCTGACAAAGCTAAAAATTCTGTAATGTAGCAAGATTAACAGGAGAAAATAATACTTTTGTCAGATCACTGATACACCAAAAAACAGACTAACTTTCACCTCTTCATCAAAACTAGGAAAGTATTTAGAGGCTGTTTTTCTAGCTATCCATTAGGAAATTCTACAATTTCAAGTCATCATGCAATGATATTTTAAAAGCATAAGAAAATTCTTCCAAGATTCTATTATACTATTTGTTTCATATTTTTAACTATTGGAGTTAAACACTTCCAACACTTCGGAAGAATATTTTATGGAAGTTTGAATTTCCATTTATTCTATTTTATTCTGCCAACTTCTACTATCCAGAGACACACAGTTCACAGAATAAAATGCTGCACCTTAGACTCCAGGATGTATGTCCCTTGTCTCTGCAGGTAGCCAGCTGAAAAGTTTGGAAGACCTAGATGCAAACACAGTGAATAATAATCTTTTAATCAACATTTGAGAATGAGAAGACTTCTAATGCCAAATGCACTGAGAAGGAAGGGATGCTCCTTCATTCAGATGAGCACTGAGTTAAGCTCATGATGGACATTACCCCATGATAGGAGATGCAAACTACACTATGCACCCTCCAGGACTGTTCTTCCAGTCCTTCTTCCAGTGCTTGGAGGTTTAATTCTTCTTCATGCACTTCAATTTTCTTAGAAAGTGAAATCTTCTCCAGGTGTGAAGTCAGCATGGTCTTGGAGGCTGCAGCCCAGAGCTGTCTGTACTCCCTGATGCAGGTTCAGCCAATGTGCTTGTTCTTGAAAAGGTTTTATGCAAACCTGTTAGAAAAGCACACCCCAGCACCTTCTTCCTCCCAAGGAAAGTGTTCAAAAGCTGCTCCCACCTCTGCCCCTCACATTAACACAGCACCTACACCAGCATGGCCATTGACTAACAGTGAGGATTAGGCTAACAAGAAAACTTTACAGGCCTCTCATATAGTTTTAAAAGCTTCTAAAATTGTTATCTTGAAAGATCATTTGTACCATAACCATTTAGGACCAGATTTAGCTGGATTAATTTAGGAAGAAAGAGAATCCCTTGTTCCCCATCTCTTTATGTATTTCAATACAAGAGTTAAAATACCCACTCCAAGAAAACAACAGTTCGTGACTTGGCTTTAAAATGAAATTTCTGTGCTGTTGTAAGCATTATTGTAGGTTATCTGACCCACTAGTGAAGTAGCTTGTGATGAATTCCTCAATATATGAACAATTAATTTATTGCCCGCATCAGGAAACAGAATGGAAGTTGGATGGCAGACAGGCTGAATACAATATTTATGTTTAGCTCAACAGTATATAAAACTCTTGGACTTCTATTCCTAATGATCTCCTCCATCTGTTTTCAATAGCCAAAGCTATTTTTGATACCAGATCTTGCACACTGATTAACTTAGACCACACTAGCTGAGAAATTAATTTATGTCCATGTATTCTTACCTGCAACATATCAGAAGCAAGTGGCGAAAATCCTAAAGTACATCTGAACAGGTTTATATCCAGGGAATCCATTCCAAAAGCATTTTCTGCTTTTACAGTTTTAAAAGTTAGGTATTTGTGTCTTTTCTTCTAGTCTAGACAAAAAGACACTTTTTCTCAAAACAAAAGAAAAAATACTTGAGTGAAAGACAGAAAATAGAAATATACAGAGGTACTAGTTTACCAGTTACTAGTTAACTAGTTACAGTTTACTAGTTTACTAGTTACCAGTTACTCCCAATAGGGTTTTTTTTAAAATTTTCTGTTTTCATACTTCCAAAAGTATCATTTTTCTAAAATGTGAATTAGTCTTTTGATTTTAGTCATCTTGTGAGTAATAACTGACTGTCAGTCAAAGAAATGCATGAAAGGTGCAGTTTGTGTTCTACTCATTACATCTACACACATTCCAATGCTTTATTCATAAAATAAATTTTCCATTTTACACAAAAAAGACTACTGATGAATAATAGCTTGTGTTTGCATTTGTACCTTCCAATTTCATGCAGGTACAAAATCATGCCATCTTTAAGGTGGTAGCAGCCTATTTAAAGAAATCTTTTCTATGAGTAATTTAATTTAAATGCTTCAATCTGCTTTGCTTTAGGGTTGTCACCGAAGAATTTTGAAGGATGTAGAACAAAAAGTTTGTATTTTAATTTGTTAATATTTTGCCTTGAATAAAAGGCAAAATGAAGGTATTTTAAAATTGTCACCATTGAATTCTGATATATTTGTTAACTTGAAAAGATGCTAGCTAAAAGATGAAAAAAATGCTAGCTAAAAAGTATGTGTGTATCACTTGAGCTAAAAGTGGTCTTTGAGGTCCATGGGAGTTTTCTGTTTGCTTGAAAGAAGAAGGAAGGAGAGGAGACACTTTTTATTCTTTTTAGAACATAATTAACCAGGCTGTTAACCTGATTTACAAAAAACTTAATTTTAGCATTTTAACGTGAATCTGAGGTTAGATTGGAAGAGGGGAGGAGCAGTGAAGGTCTCTGAAGTTACTCAGCTGATTTTCACTGGAAGGTGGAGGTTAATCAGTGTGTGATGAAACCCTGCAACCAAGACAGGATTGAATTCATATGTGGTAGTAGTTTTTCAAGGGAGGAGAAAAAAGTAGAAATCTTTCCAGAATTCTTCAAGCCTCAGTCTTAAGTTATCTCTAAATCTGGAATTGGTCAGTAACTGTAAAAACCTAGCAGTGTTCAAAATTTGCAACTTACATTTATACAAAAGTCTATTGAAAAGGACAAGAGAAGATTCTCTTAGTGTCAAAAGTGCAAAATATCTCAGAATTATTATTATTATTATTATTCAACATTATGCTGAATGTTTTTTTGCTGAGGTATTTGACAGTCACATTTGTCAGTACTGTCCCATTGTTGTTCTTAGGTGAAGTGGCCTGTCTGCTCACACATGATACTTATATTTAGTTTAGTAACAGCTCAAGGTAAAAATCAGATTAAATTCTATATCTGTAAAATATCTTCCATGGAAAAATATCTCTCCAGGACTGGGACTTCCATTTTCTCCCCTCAGGATCTCACAGATATAATCAGTCATAACTTCTTCAGTATACAGTAGAATGCCATACCAGCAAGTTAGTTATTTATAACAACATTTTATACCTATGTCAAACAGAAGGAAGAGACTTCATATTCAACTTGGGAACATCTGGAGTCACAGATGCCTATCCTGATCATTGGCAATATGTGATGAATCATTTACCCTACATTGATGCATTTTCCAAGATTCATTATACTTCTGAAAAGATGAAATGTCCTGTTTTGCATTACACACTACCTAAATGAAAAAGAATACCAACCAGACTGATATATTTTTCCAATGGAATTCCCAAAGGGGATATATGACTCATTAATTTGGGATTGTTTGGAACAAATAAAGTTATGAAGAAACTGGCAAATTCTACAGTTTAGGCAGCTCTGTATTGTTTGAAAAATAAAATTCTCAATTAGTTTTGGGCAACATTCACTTCTACAGATGCTCTGATTTATACTTACCTTTTACTTCACTTGCCAGTATTTTACACTAAATTTTGACCATGTATTTTCCAGGGCAATAACCATTCTGTATATGATGAAGCCTAAGGCAAAACTATGCTCAGCTCCAGCTCAGCAGAGGTGTTGGAACCCAGCTGCCAAAATATTAACTTTTCAGAATGATCATTCACAATTATACCACCATTCAATTCATGTGTCTCTCTTCAAAGAAACAAAATTCACACTTGGTGGGAGACTTGCAAACAAAATTCTTGCTTTCTGCTATAATCTTTTATAAGTGCCAGCAAACATTATTTGGATGTATCAGCCGTGTTTATTTGGATTAGGGTGCAGGAAGCTGTGTCACTGAAGCCTCCACTCAGATTAGCCTTCAACTGGAAATCATTTATTTCCCTCTCCTTGTGCAGTTTAATTCCTTTTCTGTTATTTTCTAGTATAAGGATGCCATCTAGTGACAACTCCTGAAGCTGCCTGCTTCTTAAATTGGGGCTAAAAAATTTGTAATCCAAGTCCACAAGGATATGAAAAAAGTTATTGTTAATGCTTAGTCAGTTAAGGGGAATAGTGTCTGTGCAATACTGAAAGGTAGAAGTATGGATGGCATTCTCCCAAGGTAAAATATATCCAATATCACAATTTAAAAGGGGTTAGAGATAGGCTTGATTTTTGAACATATTAAATGGTACCTATATACGTATTTATTTTTCAACAGTGTCTGTCATTCAGTGTATTATTTCTAAATTTTATGATGACTTCTTAATTTGTAAATAACATCTAATTCTTTTGAAAATGAGACCCAGTTTCTGCTTTCATAAATCTTTCAAGAACTATTAATCACCAGTTGTGGAGGATGGATGAAATTTCCGGTTCTGTCCTTGCACTGGTAAATATTTCAATTCTAGGAAAACAAGTTATTGCTGGAACAGAGAAAAATAGTGCCCTTTTTTCTGTGTCCACCAAACACAGAATCCCCTCAGCCAGCAAGTTATTCCCAAACTGTAATTATTCCAGGTGAAGTGGAACAGCTCCAGTAGGCTGACTGGAAAACTTCTCAGCCTAATAATTAGCACGTATCATATTTTAATCTGGTTCCTCTCACATGCAATGAAATTAACTTGTAGACTATTACCAAATTGTTTCATTTTAGGTTTTTATTATAATGTCTGGTCTGCAGGTGGTGAACTTTTCACTGGTCTCTACAGCGACTACTGGGGAAGAGACGCCGCCGTGTTCCGCTCCATGAACCGCGTGGCCCATCTTCGCACCGAGCCTGACAATGAGCGCCTGCTGAAAGGTGTGGGGGCAGAAGGAGCTGAAACCAGAGGTGTTCCAGATGGCTGGACCATTTCTGGTTTGCATGGGATCACAGACTGCTGTGCAAATATTAGCCTAGTTTTAGCCTAGTTCAAATTAGAGTGCGTAAAACACAGAGAATGGGACTGGAAAACTGTCTTTGGCAAAAATACAGAGGAATGGTAATTTGTCAATTGAAGGTATAAATATTCTTCAGCATTAATCTATTCTACATGTTCTATGGATACCTACTAAAAAACCCCTTTTTTTACTATGACCAGTAACTATTTTACTATTTACTATCACCCAATTGCCCTCTGACTGGCAGAGCTCTTACCTCTAGTTTTATTTTTGGGTTGCTATAAGCTGGTTTTAAGGCTTGGAAAATAAGGCAATATTTTAATAACTGGGCTCAACTCTTTTTTTTTTTTTTTTTGAAGAACCAAAATTTGTTGGCTCATACATGATTCCTGACAATGAAGACCATGATGATAACAAAGTATATTTCTTCTTTACTGAGAAAGCTTTGGAAGCTGAGACAAGCACTCATGCCATATATACCAGAGTGGGACGTGTATGTGCGGTAAGAGCCTTTCTCTGATTGTGCAGATAAGAAACTAGAACAAATGATGAATTGTACAGCAAATTATTATTACAAACAGACTTAAGTTTTACAGGGACAGAAAGATTTTTCTTCCCTGAACTGCTCTGTTCAATACTCCATTTCCCACTCAGGCCATCCCCCTGGTGTGTTGATCTCATCTCTTTTTGGCTCCCTGGCCCCACACACAGCAGTAAGGTCTTGGGCAGCTGCTGGAGAGGAGCACTGTTAACATATGATCTCCCAGCTGCCCATATTGGTGCTCTCTAAACACTGACGAATTTTGGGTGCTTTCCTCTTCTAATAGCCAGCCGCTGTAAGGCTGATGAGAGAAGCTCTCCCATTTTCCCACTGGGACTACAACAGCTTGATTTAAGGAAAGAAGGAGAAGGTTATTTCTTAACACCTGATTTTGATTAAAAAAAAAGAAGTTTGTATTCCCTCTCCCAGCTGTAGGGAGTACAGTTTAGGGGACAGTTCAGAGGATTCCTAAAACCTATTGAGCAAAGAGCAAGGTACAAGTTAATTATTTTCTGTCATCTCAATAAGTGGTATTTGACATGTATGCTCACCAGCATACTGCCCCCTATGCTTTCTTAGGTACTCCTGTATAACTTAAAAACATCTGATGTATACAAAGTACCAAATTGCAGCCTCAGACATTAATGTTCACAAAGCCACTTGGATTTCTGGATTCCAACCTGGATCAAGATCCAAGCTGGAATTCTTTGGCTTCTGTTCTGAATATATGCCTGGATAGATTATTTTAATAGTTCCCCTTACTCTGCAATATATCCACCAGGAAGTCTTATCTCTAGCTATGGGTTAACCAAAATCCCACTGACCTTTCTCTTCCACCTCTCCAAAACTTATCTGGCCATTAACTTCAACGCTGTACGTCATAATTCAGATTTGATTTAGTGAATACAAAACATATCGAGCTGGTGATTCAAGAACTGGCTTTTTTTCCCCAGCTTTTACATTTTCATCTGAGAAGTAACAGGTTTTGCAACACAGAGGCACCTACTCTGCATATTTCTACTTTTCTAAGGAAAACAGATCTCTGTTTGTAAAAGGAGTTTTGCAAGCCTGTTGCAGAGCCTTCAACAACCAATTACACAGGTCTTGAATTTAAGACCACAGATTGAGGATGCATCCTAAAGCAAGTAGTACTAAATGTTCCCTTTTCTTGAAAGTTCCAACAGTTGCAAGAGCAAGAAAAAGGCGAGGCAGCCATAGCAAGGCAGGTGTTATTTAAAGTTGGTGAAATTGTTAAAAATCATGTAAATAATTGCTTCAGACTTGCCCCAGCTGCACCAGGTCTATAGATATACTCAGGACTTCAGTTTCCACATACATTGAACTGAGCTCTTAAAGCAAAGCTAAACTTCAGTAATGTACTCAGTATATCTAGTTTGCAAAAATGAGCAATTAAAAAAAGTTTAACGACAGCTGTATAGCTAAAACTATCCAGGGATGTGGTGCAGAATTAAAAAATTCTTATGAAACCACAGATCTTAATGAGACCTGGACTTGATCAGTGCAATCCTACTTGAAAACTGACTCCAGAGAAATAAGTCTAGTAATAGACATGTGGTTTCAAAATGGATGTTTTTGACATTAGAAGATGTAATGAGCAGCTAATTCATCAGAGATGTTTGTGCTTCTAGACTTACTCATTCATATTACTGCTGGCATTTGTTTCTCTCTACACAGAATGACATGGGAGGCCAGCGAGTGCTCGTCAATAAATGGACCACTTTCCTCAAAACCAGACTAGTTTGTTCTGTGCCTGGGAAAAATGGAATTGATACACATTTTGATGAATTAGGTAAATATCCTAGACAGCAAACAACTAGAAATAATGGAAAAAAAATATACCTTCATCATAACACATCTTACTGTCAAATATTGCACTTGTATTCATTATCAGGGAATGGTGGTTAGTGTTGTTTCCAATGTATATGAAATTCTACACATATGGAGTTTACTATCACCAATTACTCCTTTATGTACTGCATTGTTTTTAAAAGATTAAAATCTGCATAAAATGAAATGGAAAGATGAGTAAAATGTGATTATGCTTTCAAGAATCAATGAATTTTCTTTTGGTGGGCTGAGAAAAGTAGATTTTTAACAATAACATTGCATTTAAATTTTACAGAGGATGTGTTTTTGCTGCAAACTCGTGATAATAAAAATCCAGTGATATTTGGCCTCTTCAACACGACAAGGTAAACAACTAGAAGAAATAATAGCAGCCATAGAGGAGTGTTTGAACAGTCTATTAATGAGCTAGAAACTGGATGATACATATCCTTTAGCAACTATATAGTAAACAGTTTAATCTCAGCTCTATTCACAGCAGGTTTCCTTGTTAATGTAAAAACTTCTCTATAACACTCAGGGGCTTGAAGTCTCATTCTGTGATTCAGTATATCTAGATCAAAAATTAATTAAGTGTTTCTCAGCTTGACAATTTTGTATGCCAAAGTATATGCACATCTGCATGCTTATAAGAACAGCATCTCAGAGCCACCTGTCTTCCTTTAAGAGCTCCACTGTAATTCAAGGTTAAGTAGATAGCAGCTTAAATTCCTACTAACTTCTTAGTAAAGCCTAAAGCAGCAGTGGTGGCCTCCTTTTCCTTTTCCACTGCAGCCTAGCTCAGGTGCAAGCACACAATACTCTCAGCTTGGAAATCTGACTGTCAGTTTAGGATGTAACTGGTAGAAAACAGCACCTATGCTTTTGCCACTTTCTCCTGATTTTTTTTTTTTTTTTTACTAACAAAAGGCAGATCTGCTCCTCTAGGGTTGCAAACACCTGGCATTTCCTCATGGCTCTTGATGCCAATAGAGAAAGTTGGGCACCAAATTGAAATTTTCTGGATCGTCTTCTGTAGTCTTCAGAGACAATTTCTTTATAGAGAGCACTCATACTTCTTTAAAAAAACCAGAAAAAACTACAGAAAAAACTAAAAACAATTGTTCTTCTGGAACAAAATAAAATAGAATTTAAAAATAAAATAAAAACTTTTATCTGGATTTTTCTTCATAAAGTTATCTGATCTAACTAATAATGCCAACCAACATTCCCACTCAATACAAAAAGAACTCATTTTAGGACTGTTTATTTTAGTAAGCATTGGTTGGTTTCCCATCTTTCCAAGCAAAAAAACAGTAGGAAAAATGTTAAAATCTTAAGTTGTTTAAGTCATTAATCAAAGACATACAGGACCTGAGTTCACTCTGTTTTGCTTTCTCTGTTTCTAAACAAGTAATTTAGAGTTTGTGTATACTAGCATCAAATTTTGGCACAACAACACAGAGCTTCCTTGGAGAACTGTTATGAATACAAATAAATTAAAGACTTTTGAAGAAAATTGGATGCAATATTTAGAAGAAAAGCATGTAGGAAAGAATAAGTGTTTTCTTCCTGAATGCTGTTGAAATGTGACTCGTTTTTAATTACATAATAATGCCACTATTATCTGGACAGAATGTGACATATTGCTTTAATAATGTCTTTAAATTTTGCTTCCTAGCAATATATTCAGAGGATATGCTATATGTGTTTACCACATGGCCAGTGTCCGAGCAGCTTTCAATGGACCATATGCTCATAAAGAAGGACCTGAATACCACTGGGCTCTCTATGAAAGAAAAGTACCTTACCCTAGACCTGGTTCAGTAAGTACAGTCTATTTTCTACTGCTTTGCTATGTAAATGATTTTGGAAAGGAAAAGCAGACTGCTGTTAATGTACAAATCCATGATATTCCTTGAATATCTACATACCCCAGATATGCCTGGAAAAGTGTGGAATGGCTCAGCAATAGGTTTAATCAAGTACTAGAACCATACATTTTCCAAAAGAAAATAGTTGGATTAAATATATAAGGTTTTTCAAAATCCTGTTGGGACATGTTTTTATCAACATTGTGTAAAGGTCCTAAGGTCCCCAAATTAGGACCCCAGGCAAAAGGGATAGAAAGAGGCAGATCAGATGCATTCAGTTTCATTCAGAAACATGAAGTGCCTTACCTGTGAAGGAAACTCTCTTTCTTTCTTTAGCCTGTTGAAACTGGGACATTTAACAAGTGTTAAAGGAAGGGAAAAAAAAACAAACAACAAAACCCCCCCAAGAAAATCCACTATTTCAATATTTCAATAGTTTTCAGGAGGTTTTTGTTCCTTTTTTCCACCTCATTTTCCAAAAGGATCATATTTAAATATATCTGTAATTTAGATCAATGAGCAGGTAAGAAATCAGACATATTTTAATAAAACTGACTAATTAGAATAAATGCATTTGTAGATAAGGAGCAAATTCTCCATTATTCAAAATCCTTTGCTCAAGATTGGTTCTTTCTGGAAGCAATGGACTGACACCCTCACAGTTCATTGATTTCCTTTCAGACATCACAGAGTGAGATTTTTCTACCCTTCAGTCAGGTTCCTGAGCTTACCTACATTCTTGCTCTGTACCATTTACAAAGAATACAAAAATATTAAAACAACACTCTTAAAAAACAAACTCACAAACATCACTCATAGTTTTTGTTAATTTTCACACAAGTTTCCTTATAAACATTTTTTCCCAATGGCTACTAACTGAAGGAAAGAAACAAGATGTATTTTGAAAATGCAATTAAATAGGAATTAGTGTAGCAGGCATTCAGCAGCTATAGAGGTGCTGTCATGTATGGAGCTGTTCCTGTCTGGTACTTAGATTTCTGGAGGAAATCACAAACTCATGACTTAAGAGACAAATAATTAACTTCTACAAGGAATTGCCATGTTTTGTCAAGGACATCACAAGTAATCTTCACCTCTAGCCCTTTTCCTGTTTCAGTGTCTTTTTAGGAGTTTCTGCAGTTTCTGTGCCAGGTGCTCACATCCCCACTTGAGGGGTGAGGAGGGTCAAAGGTGCCCTTTGCATTGCAGGGCCTGTCACCATCTCACAGGGCAGGCACAGCCTCCAGGAGGAGGCAGGCAATGCCAGCCTAACTCAGGGAAGCACAACATCCAGGGTTTCTTTTTTACCCTTTTAATCCTTTTGGGATTACAACTACCTACCCACCCATGGAGATTGTCATGTGCTGCAAAGCTGCTTTTGTTTGCACTCATGAAGGTCTGTCCCTTGTCATGTCAGCATTGGGCAGATTTCTAACTCTGAGCAAAGACATTTCTAATAGCTCTTAAATCCACCCCACCAGTTTTCACACTTTGCCCCTTAATCTCCTCTCAGGCTTGGGGGTCACTCTCTTGAATTTAAAGGTGTAATAAACAGTTGCTGGACATTCCCTTCAGTGCTGTTTTCCCTTTGCTAACTGAATCAATATTCCCTTTTATACTAAAAGTAGTAATTTCCATAAGCATTGTAAGTTACATACAAGCATAAGTAAGCATAAGTAAGTAGGCCTAAGTAACATACAATTAATTTATCACTGAATCTCATGAATGAGAGGTGGAAAGGCCTATTAGCTTGTCTGCTCCATTGCAGTGATACCTTTCTCCCTGTTGTGTGATTTCAAATGCATGCCCTTATAATTTTAAATTATTATTTTTCTCTACTTCTCTTGAGGTTACAGACATAAGTCAAAATTTAGAAGCAGATACTCCAAAAAAGAGATTATCTAGGATTTAAACATTATGAATATGATTTCACCATCTTGGCCAATGAGCTACCACTGTATCAGTGCTGGCATCAATACCAAATATTTTTTTGTTTGTTTGACATCAGTTGAAGTCATTAGTATTGAGTCAGGATAGAAAAACAGGTAAATAAATTATCAGGTTTTAGGAAAAATGGTTGAATTCACAGGAATTATTGGTTTCCTATTTGATATTTTGTATAGCAAATGTATGGGTTTTGCAGTTTTACCAAATAATGAGACTGTACTGTGCATGGATTGCAAAATAGCTGTATATTTTGCAAAGATGATACAATCCAAGTTCTTTAAGTGGTATTCATTTTTTTCTGGGCAGTAGAACACCTCACATATGTTATTTGGACTAGCATTAAACACAGGCAGGAATTCAGTGCTAATGACTGCAGTTTATTACATTGATATCTCCTAGCACTGAAGATTAAATCGTGTCTTTTTGGCAAGAAGGAGAGAACTCAGAGCCAGCACTTCAGCAAGGTTGACAATGATTTATAGGAAGGCTGCCCTAAGTTCCACTTGCTTCCAATGCTTCTCTCCCTTGGCCATGTTTGGGTCAGACCAGAGTGTCACCTTCCCAAAAAGGCAAGGCATAGGAACAGAAAAAGGAGCAGAAGAGTGCAAGTAATTTCCCAATATCAGGGAAAAAATTAGCTGAGGAAGCAGGTCTCTCCTGAGTGCTAATAGATTTAATTGTGGATTTCTTTATATGTCGCAGAGCACATCAGAGGCTGAAGTAGATGGCTCTGCCAGGTAACAGAGCATTAATTGATTCATTTTTAGCTACTCATTTAGGGCACAGTTTAGAGGTCTTTTCAATGCTTATCCAGTAGCATGAGTTAGGCTTCACACTCCAAACAATGTGCAGCCTGTTGGTAAACTAAATCCCACTACCTTTCCTATTAGAGGAGTGACAGTCACAAAAACCCTACTAATGGGTGTGTCTGAGAGTCAGCACTCATTGATCTTAGGTGTTGAATAAGTAAAGAAGAAGTCTATGGGGAATGAGAGTAGAGATTAAAGCTAAATAAACAGAGAGCCACTGTTAAGAGTCACACAGGTTCTGACAGACTCCACAATCCTCTGCCAGAGTCTCTCCTGTTTTTTTTAGTTCATTTAGGCTGTGCTGCTTCTGGAAATGACATCAGCTACATCAAGTGGGGTTGATATACTTCAGAGACAGCTACATCTACTGTTTCCTTTCTAGACTACTTGATTTTATTTAATTAAAATGAAAAGTCTGTGAGTGATTATTTTTACTAATCTCTCCAGGACTAGAACTTTGCAAAGGGAACCTGGCAATGCCTATTCACTGGATATGCTGTGCAGTGCATGGGAAGCACAGGCTCAGCCTGTCTTTGTGCTCCAGCTCCTTTTATTGCAAACAGCTGGTAAAATTCCATCACTAGGTTGATTAGACAAATACTTTTAAGTCAACAGTGAACAAATGCATTCCTGTAGCTAAACCCAAAAAGTGGAAACAAACACTGCCATGCTTGACAAGTGCAGGAGTTTGTTATTGTCGATTACAGCTGACCACAAGTTTAAAATTACTGTTTCCAGTAAACTTAAGGAGAATTGTATTTCATTTTATTGATTGAAAAATCCAATTTAAATAGAGAAAGGCTGCTACTGTGGCTTTGCTTGAAATGCATCTTAAAACCACGCTGTCTTATGAATATTTAGAGAAAGTAAATGGTTACTGAGATATTTCCAACTCAATCATAAATGGTTTCAATTAGACATCATGAAGCAAATTGGAAATGTAGGATCTATGTTCAGTTGGGAAACACTATCTCGTTCACAAAGCATCCTAAAATTAACTTCTCTCTTTAACGCAGTAAATTATCTCTAATTGCATATTTAACTGAAGGAGTAAGCCTCTTTTAATCAGTCATTGACATAAAGTTTATTTGCTTTACAAACTGGTAGATTGATCAGTGCAAACATTGGTATTTGAAGCTAAACTGTGATATATAATACTGTCATCAAGAGTCAGGAATCAGAATCAAACATAATACTGTTAGAATGCCTGAAATCAAGAATTACTCTTGGCATAATTTTTAAGTGTGTTTAGTTTCTTATGGTAATACATTTTGCAATCAAAAAATAATAAAACTAGAGATTGATTTCAAGCATTAGTGTTCTGCTAACTTTGCATGGCTGTTTCTCTACTGGGATAGAAAAGCCCTTTCTTCTAACTCTGTCCATGGCCATTTTGATTACATCTTCAGTATGAGTTTGGGAAAGAAATAAGCACTACAGCTTTTGTGAAAATCTGAAAGTGTTACCCTTTATTCTGTCCTAGTATGCCAAAGAGGGATGAACTCCTGCTTCCTAAACATGACCATGCCAAGGCACTGTTCAGCATCTCCTTTCTTCTCATGATTAATAATCCACACATGCATAAAGTACAGGGTTCACTGTCCTAATTCCCACTGTGGTCTTCTGGGCTTGATTTTCTGTAGACTTATCTTTATCCCTGAAAACAAGCCCAATTTCTGACAATTTCTTGGGCAAACCTTCAGGGTAATCTGTGTTCTGTGTTTTTGCAGTGTGCCAGCAAGGTGAATGGAGGGCTGTACACCACCACTAAAGACTATCCTGATGAAGCTGTGCATTTTGCCAGGAGTCATCCACTGATGTATCAGCCCATCAGGCCTGTTCATAAGAGACCAATACTAGTTAAAACAGACGGAAAGTACAATCTTAAACAAATAGCAGTGGACAGAGTGGAAGCTGAAGATGGGCAATATGATGTTTTGTTCATTGGAACAGGTAAATAAAGAAAGCAAGAAAGAATTTTTACATTTATGATTTTGCAAGGGGTTTTTTTTGTTTGTTTCTTTTCTTTTTTTTTGTTTTGTTTTGTTTTGTCTTTTTCTCCAGGATGAAGCAAATCAATACAACATTTATTTTTATCAACTTTTATTTTCATGCCTTCGCCTTACAGAGGATGCTAGTCATTCTAGACACATGCTTCACTGTGATGCTAACATACAGGAAAGTAATGGTAGGGAACTATTTAAAAACTAGCAAGAGAAAGAAGTATAGGATTCCATTTTAATCTCTTTTCTTTTCAAAAAAAATATAAAAAAATTTCAGAACAACCAGCCTTTTTTTTTTTAAATTTCAGAACACTGTCAGGTATCTAAGCTGAGACTTGGAGACCTGAGAGAAACAAAGGTGATATGATTTCCAAAAATATCTGTTCAAGTTATTGGTTTTATTCCACAGTTTCTTTCCCCAGTTCTGGAGACAACAAGTCTAGCTGATACCATTAAAAAAAAACCTGCCAGCTTCCAGATTTGGGTTTCAACACAGATGGAAGGAAGGAAGGAAGGAAGGAGGAAATGCCCAATTTCAAAAAACCCAAAACTTTCAGAAGTTTTCTATCAAGTTTTCTTGTCATTCTTCCATGCCATTTTTTTAAAATATAGAGAGCTTGTTTAGCAAGAATTTTTAAGCATCTTCCTAACAAATACAGTAAAGGAAAAATATAGCCTATAGCTGCACTGAGTCTAAGAAAGCAGAAAAAAAAATAAATACCCTAATGGTATTTGAAAAATAGAAAAACTTAAGAAAACAAGAGGAAAGGCTGGAACTACGCAAGACTTAAGTCACATCTAATCTGTCTGGAAAAAAAACAAGGATTCTTACATTCACATTTAATCAATTTAACAACAGGAGTGGTATCACACATCATTTTGACCAATTTTTCTAGGAAAGCAGTTACAGTGAATTATTTTTTATTAATGACATTCCTCTGATAAGTACATTTCAGTGTTGAAAACATTCAAAAAATCATGTTAATAGAATAGCAAAGGCCTATTTATATTCATGCTGTTTTCTAAGGTTTTAAATAGCCTTGGAATAGTCTTGCTAATGGACTTAACTGTGGTCTGTAAAATATTGTATCATGTGTCACTTATTTCTGTACAGCAGATTTTACAGCGGGTCCTACACCCTTTATATTTTCTCCTTGCATTTTTAATTGTGACTGTGACTTGTACACAAGTGTTTTGTTCAGCAAAGTTGAATCCAAAGTGGCTTAATTGTGTGCTTTAGAGCTGTTTTGGATTGGCTCCCAACAGCTGCCTAGTGTTCTCAGGCTGTCTGATCTCAGGTGACATGAAATTCCAGCAAAAGAATTTGGGTTTTGGAAGCTCTGAAATGAAACCTGCAATCGCTACTCTGGCAAAGCTCCCATCAGAAAACTCACTGCTTATTTGGGCAATATAATGTTAGAAAGGGTTGATAAATATTTTTTTTTAATCCTAGTGCAACACCTGCTGTGTAACATAAGTAAGCAGCATCTTACAGCTGAGCAAGTTTCCTTAGGATAGCAGTGCAGGTTAGAAAGGTTCATCAAAGGCAAAGTCTGAACATCAGAGCTTTCACATGTCTGTCAGCAGGAGTTGAAGAGGGACTTATGAAAATCACAGCTCAGAATACAAATTCTTTTCACTGTTCTACTACAAAATGGTTGCCTTTGATTACATAGTCTCTTTGAAAAATGGTGTATGACCCCAGTTTAATGGTTCCTCTTTTTGTTTCACCCTTTGATCTTTTGCTGAACATTTTCCCCAGTGCTTCCTTGCTTCATATGTCCCCTGTAAACCAAGGGTGACTGAAAATAACAGAAGAAAAGAAGTGATATTTGCCATTGTTGATGACAGATTTTCAGATTAAGGAGAGGAAAGCTTTTTTTATAAATAGCCAGCAAGGCAAAACCAAAGTGGTTGAAGTCCAGATGTTATTTGTGTGTTTTACTTTCCTGCAAGAGTTTCAGAGACAGAGAGGTTGATAAATCTAAGTCCAATCTGTCTTTTTGAATGTACATCCTACATTTTGATTCATCTCCCTTCTACTACACCTTCAGCTCAACAGCAGCTCATCGTTTCCTTAGAGAAGGGTAAGAACTGTGCACAATGAGCCCCTGAAGGTTTTTGTACTTTTGCCCGGGGGGATGGAGCTGCTGTCAGCAATTAAGGATGTTCGTAGTTTGCTATCTAGTGTAAACACTCAGATCCTATAATTAAAGCTACTTTACACTTGCTTGCCTCACTCCCATTTCTTTTTCTGAAATATGGTTGCCCTCCGTGAGCCTTTTGCTATTCACAATGGGTTATGATCCAATGTTTGAAAAATACAATTAATTACATATCATATAAGTGTCTAAATCAACTCTTATTTGCCAGGGATAAATTGTCATATATTTCATTTTCTAAGAGTAAGAATCCTCATTAATGACAGCACAATGCAACTAACTTTTCATACTTATAAATTTCAATCCATTATCAATTTGAAGAAGCCATTTCAGGTATTTGAAGGCCATATAAATATTTCAACCAATCATAGCCTTTACTTTCGTTTTTTTTTGTTTTAAATTCGTGTCCAGATAATGGTATTGTGCTGAAAGTCATAACAATTTACAATCAAGAGACAGAATCTATGGAAGAGGTGATTCTTGAAGAGCTGCAAGTATTCAAGGTAAACTGTGTTGTCTGTGAAGTATATACAAAAGTCTTGAATTTTCTGCAGAATTAAAATGTCAAAAAAATCCGAGGACAGCCAAATGTATAATACTCCTTTGCAAGAAATTTTCTAATTATCTAGCAATTTTATGACAGGAAACCTTAATTTTCAAATGAAGTTTTTCTAATGTCTCCAGTACCAAAGCATGTTGAAGCAAATCACAACTACTGCCTTTCTATTTATGCACTTGGACATTGGAGTGCAACTTTTAATTAAAAACTTACTTCATTTTGTTTAATTTTCCCTTGTATCCAATTAAGTAATTAAAAAAAGTATAACTGCGCACATAAAAATGAGCCAGCTACAATCTTGGAACTTTAAATGACATCCAGATAGAAAAAGTCCACTCAGAAAGATTGATTCAGTTAACCTGTCTCAACAGTGGGCAAACATGGGTCCTCATGAGGCAGAACTCCATTCTCCTAAAGAATAATCTATGACTAAAGCTCAGTTCTTGGCATGTGACAAAGCTAACATAATGAAATTCTCTTAGTGAGTATCATCACATCACGTTAGCCAAATAAAGCAGGAGGCTAACCTGCTTCAAGCTATAGGGAGAATCTAATATCAAAAGTTAGACACTTAAATCTGCTACATGAATTTAGGCAGTGTAACTATTGACTTGTTGCCTGCAGAGAAAATCAGAGAATTTGCCCTTCTTGGTAAAACTAGTTTTCAATAGAACTATAAGGGGCTATGTATTGCTCCAAGAAATCTGAGCAGAGGGCAGAGAGGACAATGGTAAAAGAAGGAATTCCTGCTATTTTTGTCTTATCTTCAATGAATGTTTTGTTATAAAGAACACTCCACTTATCACTTTCAAGCAGGACAAAAGACATTCAGTGGTGACAAGAGCTAATGTCATGTTTGACAGGGAAATTGTAGTGTTCCTGTAGCTCTGATAATCCTGAATTAAGTGTCGGCTGCTTGTTTCCAAATAAACTGTTTTAAAGCAATGTTTCTGAAAGTCACAATTTCCTCACATCTTTCTTAAAAAAAAGTCAAAGTATCTAGCAAAGCTGAATGTAATAAGTAAATACCAATACTATTTTACCTGATTTATTTTCATAGCAAAAATATATTATATATTCTTTTTTCTAAGCAAACAAATATTTCCTATTTTTTTAGATGCCAGTTCCTATTATTTCTATGGAAATCTCTTCAAAAAGAGTAAGTATTTTACAAGTTTGAAATATGACGATTGTGACTCAAATGTAATGAAGCTGTAAACTGCACAGAGCTAGGTGCATGGATAGATGGACAGATGTACATCATCTATAATGAGATCTGGTTGGACACATGTAATTGTTCTGTAATATAAACTTATGGTTATATGCTCTGTTCCTTTATCATGTATTTATGTTTTTCAATTCTAGTGGTAAATATCCTTAGTTCACAATACCATAAATAAAAAGCAAGTAAAAACCTGTTTCATAAGTTACTGTTGTACTAATCACAGTAGGGATTAGTTTGGTGGATATGGTAATTCATAGAAAAGTTCATTGTTGATAAATGCAGACAGACTTCAGCCCCATGGGGATATAGAGCCTTGCTGGCTCTCCCACATATTCAGTTGCCCTGTAGAACTGTTTGCATCTGAGTTCTTTTTGAGTTTCTGAAAATTTCTGCTGATAAAAACACCCAATTTCTTACTCTTGTGGGCAGATTCTCTTCCATATCATATCATATAATCATATCATCTCAGCATGGAGCCATTATAAACGTCCAAGGATAGTTATATCTTAATGTTAAACATGTCCAACAGTGATGTTAGACATCCGGTGCAATGTAGGTGCACATAAACACAGTGAAACACGAGTAACAAAGAATGAAAACTGCTTTCTTAGGAGGTGTGACTGTGCCCCAAAGGGTTATTTGAGTCTTGGTGTCTAATCAACTTGCATTCTTCCTGTATGTAATGCAGAAAGTCAAAGTCCTGTGATGGTAATTCAGAAAAGGATTTAGGTCGAAGTATTTTGAATTATTTCCTGCCTCAATCTTTTCCCACAGACTGTGAAAGCAGCTTTGGAGACTAGATTATCTAGCACAGCACCTAAGTGATTATTTGGAGAAAGACTTGGTGTCTTTTCAGATGTTTACCTTCAACTCTCAATGAATTGTCATGGTTAAAGGGTTGTGTTGGAAGAGTAAAACAGATAACCATAAAATATGAAGTAGCATTTATCCATTATATTCATCTCCCAAGAGGTGTGCTAACTCTACTAATTCAAGGCATACCTGGAAAATCTGGATAAATCTGCAAAAAAGCCACAAGAGCAACCCAATAGTTGAAGAAAAAACTTATTGTGAGAAGTAAAAGTAGCTTTACTTTTTCAAGAGATCAAAAAGAAGACTGAGAGAGAACAGGAGAGTCAGATATATATTTTACTGTGTGAAGTGACTTCCTACTGTGTGTATGAGGATTCTTAAACATTGATGGCAAAGCAATATCAGATTAAAAAACCAAGATCAGATTGTTGAATGTAGATAAACTTATTCTTGAAAGAGCATACAGTTTTCTGACACTGAGGACAATTAAATGTTGGAATATGTGTTAGGGTCAGAGTTGGCACCAAGTAATTTTGTCTTTAAAATCAGCAGGAATGTAACATAGTTGAGCATACATGAAAAAAAAAAAAAGTTGTACCTCCATCATTTTTGCCGATCTCTTTTGAACTTGGAGTTACTGAGTCTGTGGAGATCTCCTTGCTACCTATGTCTCCATATCCTTATAACACTGACCAGTCTTCACCAAGTCATGGTACAGTAAAATATCACATTTCAGGGCTGAGCTTGTTATCTGCAGAGACTGGGAAAGAATGTTCTTTGATGTTCACTTGGCTAGATATCAGATGCTTCTTTTTCCTCCTGTGATTTACCAAGACTTAAAGAAGTCTTTACCCTTGCTAAAAGATAAAAGAGAAAATCTCATCTCATATGTCTCATTGAAAGTGTTGTTCATGTCTTCTGGGACAATCGCACTGCAGCGCTTGCAGACAAAGAATTCCCCTCAAACAAGTATCCTAGGTTTTCTCTTCATTCCAGTTGGCAGACTGAGTTCCTGCTACTATCATCTGGTTTATCTCACCAGAAAACGTCTTCAAGCATTGCTGTTACCAGCCTCTCCTAGTTGATTCCCCTGGCATCACTCAAAGTTTGATTTCTGTGATCTAAAGAGATATAAGAAGTATAATAAGGAAAAAGAACAGACTATCCAGATTAAAATTTATATTTTGTGACTGAATAAGATGTCAGTATTTTCCAGCTTTAAGTAACTTTAAAATACCAGATTATGACAGCTCGATCAAAGAGTAGGAATTATGGACTAAATTTGGCCACTAGGATGAGCACAATTTAGGAATCCTTTTTCTGACTGGTAAAACTGTGGAAGTGAGCTGTGCATAAGCAGTTTCTATTGCAGCGCATAATGCATATTTCTGTGTTCAGAAAATTTACATTCATCAGCAACAAGACTTTTTCTCAAATTCTTTTCACTTCAAGCTATTCTCTTCTGAATTTATTGGGCAAGTGTCTGAAGAATTAAATTTATTATCTCTTATTTGATTTGAAAAGGACATCTATGTGAGCTCAAAAGATTCGAACAATGAATGCTAATGCTGAAAAACTCCCACCCAAACCCTGTAAATAAATACTAAAGGAGAGAGTGACATGTTAATTTGTAAGGAAAGACTGCACAGCAACAGGAAAACAACTAAATAGCTATCTATCTATCTATCTATCTATCTATCTATCTATCTATCTATCTATCTATCTATCTATCTATCATTTACCTCCTGTGCACTGAGGTATTATACAAATCATAGCACTATTGTGCATGTAAATATGTGGCCATATTCTAAGTAGCCACATCAAGAGTTAAATTTACTTGAAAACTCCCATTTTAAAATTTAATTTGCTTATAACCCTTGCATATTTGAACTTCTTTGTTTAAAGTCTTTCATGTCAAGTTGGGGTTTTTTTGCAGATCAGTTAGGTGACAGACAAGTGTAAAGAGGGAGGCATTGGAAAATATCTTGATGAAGAAAAAGAAATGTAAACTCTTGCCTATTCAAACACAAAACTGAAACTTTAGAATCGAGGAAATGTCAAAATAAACTTGTTCATTTTGCCTTCTTTCTGTTTCTCTGTCCTCAGTTGGAGAGTTTAATCGGTAATCAGATATTTTCCTACAGAGTAACTCTGCCTCCCTCAGGTCACATGCTGGAAGCACAACAAGCAACGATTCATTTAACAATTTCTGCTTTGGGAAGAGAAGTTTTAGTGGACATTCTAGGAACCCTGTGTGGTGCTTTTTTTGCAGCAACAGCTCTACGTGGGATCTGAGGCACTCATAGCCCAAGTGAAGTTCCACCAGTGCGACATGTACGGCACAGCCTGCGCCGACTGCTGCCTGGCTCGGGACCCCTACTGCGCCTGGGACGGCATCGCCTGCTCCCGCTACTACCCCACGGCAGTGCAGGCAAAGAGGTGAGAGCCCCTGCTTCTTCTGGAACTCTTTTTACAAATATCTGCATCAACAGTTTCTACTGCAACACGGAGTACTTCGTTACTGATCTTATTTATCTTATTCATCTCCCACTCAGACGTAACCCAACAGTGAGGTGTTGCACCACACTAAGGCATAGTTGTCTTCTAATTTCTCAGCAGCGCCTTAGAGGATTGCAAGGAACCAAACTCACAGGGTGGCATAAACCGCAGTAGCTGGAATATTTTTATGACTAGAGCTAAGTCACTTCGTAAACATTTGCGTCACACTGCAAAGTGATTTCCTCAAACATCTTTCCATGTCTTTGCAACATCAGAGACCTGGTTTGGTAGTACTATACAGCAAGTATATCACACTTCAGTAACATATACCACAGAATACTATACAGCAAGTATATCACACTTCAGTAACATATACCACAGAATTTCTAAGAAAAATTCAAAGAAGATGCTTTGTTATTAGTTGCGACAGTGTTCACAGGGGTCTGAGGGTGCAGGAAGAGATGAGGATCTGACTCCGTGTTTCAGAACGCTTGATTTGTTATTTTATGATATATATTATATTAAAACTATACTAAAAGAATAGAAGAAAAGATTTCATCAGAAGGCTAGCTAAGAATAGAAAAAGAAAGAATGAATAACAAAGGCTTGTGTCTCAGACAGAGAGTCCGAGCCAGCTGACTGTGATTGGCCATTAATTACAAACACGCACGTGAGACCAATCAGAGGTGCACCTGTTGCATTCCACAGCAGCAGATATTCATTGTTTGCATTTTGTTCCTGAGGCCTCTCAGCTTCTCAGGAGGAAAAATCCTAAGGAAAGGATTTTTCAGAAAATATCATGGCTACAATTAGTAATATACCTTCACCAACCAAAAACCACCACAACAGATTTTCTGCAAAAGCTATGTTTTGGTTTTCTGCAGTGGTTGAAAGGCAAATTATTCTAGAGGCAAGTTCAAAGCACAGACCTGATTTGGGTGCTTTAATTCTTTTTTGTGGAGACTCTTTCTCTGTATCACCCTTCATGGTTCTTGACCTTCATTCTTTCATTCAATGATTTCCCTGGGACTTGTCCTCCCTTCCCTCTCAAATCCAGGTTCTGAAATTCAGCTACACAGGTCAAGTATCTAGAACATGCATGTTTTAATCCAGACCTTTTCACAAAAAATTAGTCAGCTTTGCCACCTAGACAGAGAAATTTCTTACCTGAATTGGTAAGAAATTTTGGTATTGCATAATTCAAATGATTTCTGTGGCTTTTTTAGCAGTTTCTGGTTTTAAAAATATATCCTTATTTATACTAGACCTACAAGGACTATAATAATAAATTGAATAAATTCCAGAAAGAGTTTTGAAAACTTGTGGAGATGGTTAAGTCCAAACCAAGTCACAGTATCCAAAATGTATTATTGTTTCTTAAGGAAAATCAGGAATATGGGGCTTTGTATTTAGTTATTTTTCATCTGGCATATTTTATCTTTCCATGAACCTGGATGCACTCAAATGCATGCTGACTATTGTCAGGCATAATAGACATTTCCATACATTTTTTAAAAAGCTAATTAATACAGTGATGTTATTTTTGGTAACATCATTTTTTGGATAAGGCACATTTAAAAGTACAAACGAGAAACACTCAGCATAATTGAGCATCTCTTGGATTTACTGCACTATGGCATATGTTAAACCAAGCAGGAAACCTACACAGCTTTTATAAGCAGGACTGCATAGTTTTCTTGTGCCTTTTGTGAATATAGGGAAGGGAAGAAGTGGGCTCTGGTTGACTGCTCACCATGAAATAAATCTGGTTAAAATTTTCAGGCCCCGGATTAAGAAAGATGAGCATCTATACAATGGGGCAGGGAGATTAATGTCCTACAGTATAAGTAGAAATTGGATTATCATAATGATAAAGCATATGGGTTACTCATCTGATGATGCAAAAGTCATTTGGGAGGGAAGGGGAGGTTAAAAATTTCCCAGCAGCATTTTAGCTGGTTAACAGTATCACCATTTATGTTGTGCAGGCTACTTGTTGTCTAAGGAAAGATGAGAGGATCTCACTGAGGCCTGGACTTTGTTGTATATGTTTCTCACCTAAGACACTTTCCAGAGTATCAGCCTTTAAGTTCCCTGAAAACACATTATCCAGGGGGGGTGATATGGGCAGCACCCCAGGCACTTTCCTGTGCCTTGCCTCCTCAACATTCAGCCGGTTGCCTCTAAAAGAAGAAAATACTGCTGCTATCTCCCTCCTTCTCTTAAGATAAGCACTGTAGCAGTGGAGAAGGGATTTGCACTCAATTGAATGTTCTTGAAGTCTGCAAAACTTGTTTTCCATATCAGAGTCTGGGGAAAACATCAGGACTAACAGTGTTGAGAGGCATGAATGGCATTTGCTTTGTTCACTTTAGGTCACAGCTGAAGTTCAGAGCATTTTAAGTTTAAGGCCTTACACTAACTGTGTGGTACAGAGAGAGGCAGGGAGAGGTACTGGGGACATGTGTATGGAAGTTGTTTTAGGTTGCTTCCTGTCAGGTACCATGTGAAGAGTACGAGGGGACAAGGCAGGTCCCGCCAGACAGCGTGGAATTCTTTGAACTGTGTGGAATACTTTGATACCAAGTAGCATTGAATAGTTGATAACCCTACCATGGCTTTGAATTTAATTAATGCCACATCCCAGAGCATTCATGTCTTAGTCTGGCCTTGTCTCAAGGCTCATGATTTCTGCTCAAGCTGCACATGGTAATACAAGTAATGTGAGTTCAAGGGGCATTGGAGGGCATTTGTTTCTCCTGTTCCTGAGACCTGTCCCTTTATTGGAGTCATGCAGTTGAGCCTTATATTGCAACACACTTGAACTGACCTTAGTACCACCTGTCTGCTCAAATGTGACCTCCATTCTGTACATTTAGGTGGAGTTTTGATCTGTAAGAGCAGTGCTGCTAGTGGGTAAGGGCTCTGCTCAAAGCTCTCCTTTTAATTCCAGTCCTAGTGGTGAAGAATTCAATTGAGGCAGGGATGTACAATGTACATTTGGTCCAAATGCTGTCTGCTTTAGATGCTGATACCTCCAAGGTACAACAAGTGTTTAGAGTAACATTAAATAGAAATCTGTAAACTAAATAACAGATTGAGAGAGAAGTGAAACATAAATATAAAAACCTTACTTGGTTTGGCTTGGCCTCTGATATTAATTTTTTAAATTGTGAAAATCCTTGTTCATGTATATCCTTGATAACTAATTAAGTGGGGGATTTAATTAAGAAAAAATAAAAACGGAGTCCAAAATCCCATATCTTGATGCTGGCAGCACAGCACACCACAATTCTCTGGTAATTACAGGTGTGTGGCTCCTGAATACTGCAAATACCTCAGATGGCAGAAGGAATTTCAACTGCATTCAAATTTCTTGAAGTGTACTTGAGAAAGCAGAGGTCCAGGACTTAAATATTTTAGTTCACTATTAGCTCTGCAATCTGATTTAGTCAGTTTCAATTTTTATCTAAACAAGCACCAAATTCTACAAGTGAGATTCTTTGCTGTATCAGCTCCCTATCCAGGCTGAAAAAGGTCTGAAGTAATTTAAAAATGTCTTTGAACTTGGGTAGGCATTGTGTGATTCTTTAGCTAATTTTTGAAAGCTGACAGTCTCTCCCCTGCCTCCTCTCCCTCTCTGTCTTCTTTCTCCATCACCCACTCCACCAGCAGGCACACAGTCTACTGATTTACTTGTGCAAACATAGTGGTGCCTTTTCTTCACAAGACTTTTTGATTTTGCCTCACATATTCCTGGGAAATAGTGAAGAAAAATGAAAATGATGGTGATGGTAATGATGATGATGATGACTGTGTTGCTTTCTTGCAGATTATTTTTACCGGGCTCATGGAAGCACAGAGTTAAGGGCTGAAATCTAAATCAATGAAATTATAGATTGCAAGAGATACTTCCCAAAATTCAGTAGACTTGTTAATCACTGAAAATTGTTCCTTACAGTAATTTATCTCAGGGATTGTCTGATAATCTATTATTCTGAGTAAAATCATTTTTAAAAAAAATAATACCAGACTTATGTCAGTATTTGTGAAATAAGTTTATCTCCCAGCATCTCCCTCTCTTTCAGCATCTCTCTCCATTTTTGTCTTCTATTTGAGAAAATAGTAAGTGAAGGCACCGAAAATAGTAAGTGAAGGCACTGTATCTTCCCCAGTCTTCACAGCTGCAACAGTAAAATGCCATCAAGCAAACATTTCTTTTTCTTTAATGATTCCGACAACTGGAAAAATAATCCTGTCTTACAGAACTAAGTTTTTTTTAGCTTTACAGTGATCTTAAGGAGCTCATGAGTAAATAGAACATGCTTGCTACCTGTTCCTGCTAGATAGGGCTGTTGCACCTTACAGCAGCAGGATTGTCGTTTGGTTTTTTAAAGGCTAATGCATATCCTATAGTGTTTATGTATATTTGTGCAGGAGAATGTCTCTTCTGAGTACTCTACACACACAGACTTGCAAACCTGGTGACAACATTTATCAGCACTGACACTACACATTGCAATGACAACACCCAGGGCAGAATTAAGGCCCAGTTGCTACCTCTGTTTTTCTTGTATAGGATGCAAGTATTGTTAGCATTTCTCCCTAAAAGCCCAATGCAGTCTTCACTGAATTTCCAGATTCCCCTGAAACAACAATGGAAAAACACTGGTTCTTCTCTGAATATCAATGGAGGTTAATCTTGGTCCACCAAGAACACTGGATCAGGAGTTCATATGGGTGACAGAACTCAGGAAATAATCACTGTCTACAGCCAGATTAAAAATGAAATTAGTAATAGCCATGGACAAGACTTTTAGATGGTGTAAATCTAAATAGTTTTAGTGAATTTGATTTGTGACAAATTAAAATTTTATCTATTGGGTTCACATAGAACTGGAGAATAACTTTATTTCACTAGTAAAATACACAGAATAACAGAACTCTTTGGCTTTGTTGTTTCTAATGTAATTTAAACTGTACACATACCTACTGTGTAAGATTTGCTGCACTGCATATTTCTTCTATTAATCTGTTATGCATGGTATTGGCAATACTGTATAGAATTACTCTTTATGCAAATATAGGAACAGTATCCTCAGAAAAACCACATTTGAGGTTGATGGACATACTATTGTAGCAAGATACAGCATTCCTATAGGCTCTTTTATTTCCCAAGTAAACAATTTTAATTTTATTTATCAAGGCACTCAAAGAAAATAAATGCTATATGAAGGCACAGTTCTTCTGGGAATACACTATATAATAATTGCTTTAATATTTTTTTTCTGTAAATGCAATAAAAAACTCAAACCTCTAAAGTCAGAATGATTTTTCTTTCAAAAGGACTTGTATTTTTTCCAGGTCAAAAACAAGGCTCACATGTTCTGACCCCAGTTCTTCTACCAGTTCACTTTCTAAGCATGGGCATTCATGAATGTGTATATTTCCCTGTTGAGAAAAATGAGCTCAGTAACTGCCTGGTACAAAGGTACAAATAAAATAAAGTGTTTCTTCCACACGTTAAGATTCTCAAGCGAAGGAAAAAAAAACAAAAAAAACCCATGAGACTAAAGGATAAAAGAAGTACCATTCACATGCATGGGAAACTGTGCTGAATTAAAAAAGGAAAACTTCCATTCTTTCTAGAGAGAGAGAGAGAGAGAGAGAGAGAGAGAACCCAAAGACAGGCTAAAGGTCCCTATGACTGAGTGTTACCCAGTCAGTTCAAAGGATCTTGTTTTTGTATTTATAACATTAGCATAGTTATATATAGAATGGACACATAATGGTACCTCTTCTCCAGACAAGCATGTTTCTGTTTTGCAGACACATGACTCCCAGTAGGCTGAGTGGAGACAGAATACTGATTTATAAATGAGCACTTCTCACAACAATGGTAAATTGTTAGCAACAAAGGTTTAACTCCTGAAGTTTTTAATGAAGGCTAGTTCAGCATAAGCCAAACAACTTGTAAGCTAAACATGTTCTCTCAAATAATTCCACTTTTTTCCCTGCAGACGTTTCCGCAGACAAGACGTTCGGCACGGGAACGCGGCGCAGCAGTGCTTTGGCCAGCAGTTCATTGGTAATCTACTCAAATGTACAAATGCTTGTAAAGGCCTGGAACAGCCAGCACAGAGTTTGCCAGAACATGAGCCAGACCATGATCTCACCTGTGTTTTCACTGGCATGTTCCTATCATGTTGTTAGAGCCGTGGGGCTGAGCCCCAGCCATCCAGGTCTAAGGGTGACTGTCTCAGAGGGTGACATCCCAAAATGTTCGTGTGGTGCTGCAGCACTGACATTCAGACTAAAGATGGGGAGAAAGCATCCCAGTGGCTCCCAACAGAAAAAAAAAAAAAGGCAGAAAGATGAGGCAGGGATAAGAAACAATGGAGCTGCATTCTGAAATGTGTATGAAATAGTCAGGACACTTAAAATTTCAGAACAGGCATGAGCAGTGACATGACAGAATAAAAATTTGTGTTTATGATCAAGTTTTCTCTTAAAAAAATAAGATAGAATACTGTTATCCAAACCTTGAAAAGTGAGGATTTCAAACATGGGTATTGGGAATAGAAAACCAGAAAGAAAACATTTGCATGGAAATGCTCTGTATTTTGCAGGATAATACACAATACATTTATAGAAGAAAAAAATAGAACATAAAAGTTTCTTCTAGAATGATATCCAGAGAAACACTATTTTAATATTTACATATATATATATATATATATATATATATATATTTTACCAGAGAAAGCGTCATTAAAATTGAAGTCCATTGGAGGATATTGTACATTTTGGAAAAGTATATTCCAATATTAAGTGCTAATCCTTCCACAAGTTTAAAATACAACAGGGAAATCACAGTTATATAAAACAGTGTATTTTTTTTAAGATATAAAGCTATTTGGACTCAAGAATCATTCCCACTATTATGGAATAAGATGATTTCGTTAATGAAGCAGTTGGTTTTGTTCAGTGTAACAACTAGTTTATCTTCCTCCAGATGTTTTGTTGGATTGAAAACCAGAATTAAATTTTGATTTAATTCATTCACCTTGTTTTTACTAGCACCCTTGGGCCCAAACTGTACATTCAGTTAATACATGTATAGCATGGATATATATAATATTGGTTAGAGTATTTATAGTATCATTCTGCAAACAGTTACATGCTGTAATTATCCCTAAAAATTTAAATTTTTTTATTATATTTAAACATGTTTTGAATCCTTCTCTTTCACTGAGTGAAAATGAAATTAACTATTCATAAGAACCAGGCACAAGCAATTAGCAGTGTGAAAGGCTGAGATCTGTTTCTCTGTAGTCTTAGGTGAGTCGCAGCACAATTTGGTCAGATGCTGTGAAAGCCTGGGATGATGGGAAAATTCATTTAGCAGGTCAGATCTGCCTTAGACATTCCTTTCCAGTCACTGTCTGGTTGGATCTGAATTAAGCTTCACTACTAAAAGTAAATATACCCTGAACATGGAGCATAACAGAACTTGCAGTAACACATTTTTGAAACATTTTTTTCCTTCCAGGTGAAGTTCTGGAGAAGACCGAGGAAAGACTTGTTTATGGGATAGAGTACAACAGCACCCTTCTGGAGTGCACCCCTCGGACCTTGCAAGCAAAAGTCATTTGGTTTGTCCAGCGAGCACATGACACTAAGAAAGAAGAGGTAAATATTCTTATAAACTGACTTTTTTCAATAAAAGAGCCTGCTGTTAGGAACATCACCTCCTCACTGAATTTCTGCCACCAGTTGCTGAAATGTACATGGGTGTCAGGGAAAATCACTGCGTTCATCTGGTCTCTTGAATTAATAGACCTGAGAATTTCACCTGGTGTTTGCATTCAACATCTTGAATGCAGATGTTAGACATGTAGTGAAGCTAATTTAGGATCTCAAAACAAAGGGAAATCCATCACTTCTCTTGGTATGTTTTTGCAGGGACGAAATGTGTATATATTATTTCCAGTGTTAGTCTAGCTTAACTTCTATTCATTCTTGCTGCCTCACCCATTTGTTACAAAATTTTTGCAAATGAGTTTTGGTGGATTTTCTGCCTCTTTTACATGTATTTTACCATTATGAAAGTGTTTCATAAGTGCAATCATGTTCATTCCTCCATACCTCTCTGATACACATCAATGTAGCTATCACTGCAGTGTAGATAGGTCACTATTAGGCCTGGTAAAAAGTCCCCATCTTTCTTATAAACTCCCTTTAAGTACTGAAAGGTCAAAATAAGGTCTGGAGCCTTCTCTCCTCTAGGCAGAGCAACCTCAGCTCTCTCTTTCTTCATAGGAGAAGTGCCCCATTCCTCTCTTCATTTTTTGTAACCTTACTCCAGTCCCACTCTAACAGGTCCATGTCTGCCCTGTACTGAAGATCCCAGAGCTGGATGCAGCCCCCCAGGTGGGGGCTTACCAGAGCAGAGTGGAGGGAGAGAATCACCTCCCTTGGCCTGTTGGCCACACTTCTTGTTATACAGCACAGGACAGAGTTGGTTTTTTACAAGTGGATGTGGCCAGCTCTAATCCAGTTCCTCATCCTTCAGTACTGCCAGGTCCTGAGTTCATTCTCTTCAGGGCTGCTTTTGATCCCTTCATCACTCAGTACTTCTGCTTAAATTCATCACCTTACTGTTAAATGAGAAGCTGAGGATACCATTTTCCTGGCCATTCCTGCTGCTGGATTAGACAGCTCAGTGCTTCCTGCTTGCCAACAGCTGTGAATGTCTCAGGAACATTCCTGTAGCCTCAGGAACTGTAGGAGAAACTCAAACAGCAGACTCAGAACTGGGACTTTAAAATCACAGTGGTCCTGCAGATGGATATGCAAATATTTTTATGAATGTCTCCTCAAAAGCATACCAGTCTATAAGAGAATTCACAGGAATCCTTATCAAAGGTCAGCTGGGAAATGCCCTTTTTTTTCCATCCAGTAGATTAATTCCATGTTTCCAACTTACTTTCCTCTACAATTAAAACACAGATCTGTCTGCTTCACTATGTGTTCTGCCATGCTTCCCAGATTCTTTAGATTGTTCTCCATTTACAACTCAATCTCTTCTTTACTTCAAGTAAATATTTTTGTTATTACAAAAACACTCTGAATTAAAAATTTTGTAGATCTCTAATCTTCCTCTCAAAATTTAGTATTACAGTCATGAAAGTACAGTTCAGAAATAATTAAATTGGTTTAATGTAATAGCAAGGCCCTGTGCTCTATAACTACATTTTATGGTTTTTTTTTCAGGTGAAGACTGATGATAGAATAATAAAAATGGACCTTGGCCTTTTATTCCTGAAGCTGCATCGACTGGATGCAGGGACTTATTTTTGTCAGACAGTGGAGCACAGCATTGTTCACACTGTCAGGAAAATCACCCTGGAGATAGTCGAGGAGGAGCGTGTAGATGAAATGTTCAATAAAGACTATGAGGAGGAGATCTCTCACAAAATGCCATGCCCAATGCAGAGCAGTATACCTCAGGCTTCAAAGCCATGGTATAAGGAATTTCTTCAACTGATTGGTTACAGCAACTTCCAGAGGGTGGAAGAATACTGTGAAAAAGTGTGGTGTACAGATAAGAAGAGAAAAAAGCTGAAAATGTCTCCATCCAAGTGGAAATATGCCAGCCCTCAGGAGAAGAAGGCAAGGATCAGGCCAGAGCATTACCGGCTGCCCAGGAACATAGCTGACTCTTGATGGACAAAATCCATCCACTGTTTCTGAGCAAAATTTTATTTGGACTTAAGAGGGAGAAATCAGTCTTGGTTTGAGTAAATTTCACAGGTTTATATATGTAAAATATTGGGACTGAAAACAAAAATGATATGGTAAGTTATATTGTAAACTCATGATGACTGTTTAGAAGCATTTTAAACAAAATCTTCCCATCTATGTGGTTCTAAGTAAGTAAATGCAATCAGAGTTTTGCATTAGGGAGGACATGACAATCTTCAGGTTTTGAGTGCTTGAATCAGTTCCCTGTGTGGGTCGTGCTTGCGCTGTATATTGTTGCACATGATGGCATATTTAACAAATTCAAATAGCTAAACATTCACAAGTGGATGAAAAGTATAAGAGATAGCTTTTCTTTGTTTCACAAACTTCTCATGCTTCTGAAAGCAGCACGTCTCAAGATCTTTTTCCTTTTGATTGTGACCTGTCTGAGTTCATCACTGAGAACAATGAGTTGTGTTAATACAGTGTACTGCTACTTCTAAAGGTAATGAAGGGAAATCCTATTTGCTTCCCATCTTTTTTTCAGTATCAGCCATTTATGAAGCACAGTGTGCTCCCACAGCTAAATAATATTGCCTAGTAACTTCATGTAAGCCACGTGCATGCTGAGAACACAGAATGAAATTCATCGATTTATCTACATAAGAAGTTGAAATAATGGTTTAGATAGAAAACGAGTCCATCTTGTGTCTGTGCATTGCCTTAGTGGACACGAATTAAGGGATCGCCCTCTTGTGGCTAAAGAAAGCAAAACACGATATTTAAATTACTTTTTTTTTGAAGAAATATGTATAAGCAAAGTATTACCAAGATCCCCACTGGTTTGCTTTCAGCAGACACTTTTAGTCTCCATGTGCTAAAGCCACAGATTTAGAAGGCAGTGTTGGAAGTACTTTATACTGGGAAAGCAGTGTTTTAAATAAGTGATGCTTTATGTTGATAATGTGCTTTTGGGGTAAAATGCAGTCATAAAAAGTTAGGATGCAGATTAAAAACAAAGCCAGCATTATGGAGCTATGTTTCTATAGTTTCAGGATCTGGTCCACATAAACCTTTTTCTGATGTGTGATCTCTGTTCGAAAGGGCTGCTTTGCTCCTCTTGTGAGTGATACCAGGAAAGGAGATCAAAAGAATTAAGTCATTTACAATCTAGGTCTTACATGACTGACTTAACAAAAAAAAAAAAAAAAAAAAATCCCAGTATATATGTGTATGTGTATATATATAATATATATATAAGAAAAGCTTGCTTTAAGAAACCAGATCCAGAAAATGCAGAAAACCTAGCATTTCAATACCTGAGAAATTTAATATTACAAAATGAATTGGATTGGGGATTTTTTAAAATTAAAAATTTAAAATAAGAAAGGGAAGTTAAACACAAATTAAGCATAAATACAAGCTAAATGTAAACACAAATGAGTCGAAAATTAGTTTACTCCTAAAATAAGAATAAGATGCCAGTAGGGGAAATAGCCAAGCTGATCCAAATTTTTATGCCATGAAGAAAATATACAAGGGATACATCACCTACAAAGAGTTTCCCTGGAAGAGTGGGATTAGCAGCCTGGGTAACAGAGGTTTGTGGTTTTGCTCTGTTCCCAAAGGCAGCAATCAGTGCTAACCCAGAGTTCTCCAAGCAGGCTGTTTGTGAGAGGAGCTCACAGCTGCTGACAGGACCAGTGAGCTTTGCTGTGCTCCTCTGGGAGCAGAGACTGACTCTGTGTTTGGAAGGAGCACATGGCACACTGTCAGCAGCCAGAGTGTGAGGAAAACAGGGTTTCACCTGGTGTGGGTATAACATGAATTCATCAGCCTGTTAGGGGAATCAGGGTGTCTGAGGGTTTGCACTTGGTTTAGCTACGATGTCTCCCTAAGACATGGGACTGGACACTGTGCAGATCCTTGCATGAATTCATGCAGTTGTGAGCTTTGGTCTGAGAGAGGAGACTGGATGCACTCATGTTTCTGGGACAGTTTAATGGAACTTAGTTGCCTGTAGGATTTCCTATTTGTTTACAGCTGTATGGAAAGGACCAGCAGTGTGATTTGTGGCAGAGAACACACACAGAACAAGCATCCCTGACCTGAACTTAATGCCCTATACAAACCTCATTAATATCCTTGGTGAAAAACTTCTAAAACACTACTAAAATCTTTTCTGATGAATTATGGAGTCCCCTTCTTTTAAGCAACAATGGGAGTTATTTTTTCTTTTTTTTTATTCATTTGCAAGTATCTAGTGCTAAATGTATCATTAATGAACTATTTGAAGACAATTATAGCATCTCAGCCTCATGGAACAAATCTAACTTTGTGTCTCATTCTCTGGTATTTCAGGTGGAAATCATCTTATATGGAAATCAGGATTCTTGACTTAATATGAGAGTGTATATTTTTAGCTACCCATCCCTTTAGTGTTTACATGTGGAGAATTGCATTACCTTTTTATTTTCCTTTTAAAACTTACATTTTTAGCTTACACCTTGCTCCTTTCATGGTTGCAATACCTGTGAGAATTCAGAACTACAAGGTCTTGTTCAAAGACTGCTCTGACATCTATATGGAAGAAGAGAAAGAGTGACAGTGTATTTTGGAAGGATATGCACAAATGTGCATTTAGCACAACATTATTTAAAATGCTTCTTTGTATATTTGGGGGCCATTTTCTGCTTCTTATCATTATGAGTTTGATGTATTTTGTATGTGCATGAAGTGGTCAAATTATAAATATAATTAAGAACCATATTTGGCTGAAATAATCTGTATTATTTCTTATCATTTATTTTCCCCAGACAGCATGATTATCTGCAGCTCACTAGTCACACATTGTTAATTTCAGGTGTCCTTCACCATGCATTTTATGAGCAGAGACCACAGATAAGGACAGAAAGATGTGTGTATGGAGTTGCCAAATGGGAAATGTGGCACAGGGTAATGAGTAGATATAGTCTGCCTGATGCATCAATGTGTTTTGAGAGTGGAACATGGTCACTTTAGCTTAGAAGATGCTAACCAATGGAAATTCACTGAGAAGCCACAATTTGGATAACACTTTGGACTCTACCCTGTTTCATGATGAAGGAAAATCCAGAGCACTTGGATTAACACTTCCTTTGCTTTGCTCTGGTTTGTTGTTGTCAGTGAGATTACTGTCACCTTTTACAGACTGCTGTGCTCTCAGATTCTCTTGGGACATCAGGGCAGGAGAGTGTTAACCTGATGTGCAACTGCTGGCTTTTATATCTCAAAATTGGCTTTTAGGATATACAGTGCTGTTCTGTAGCATGAAACAAATCTCCTTCTGTAGGCAATTGAGAAAAATAATTTCCCTGAAGGGGAATTATTCAGGTATCTGAATAGCACAAGTAACCATCATATTTGAAAAAGTGCTTGAATCAATATAATTAACATAGTTATAGAGTTTCTCTTTCTTGTTCTTTTACTTTCTCTTAAATTTCAAGAGTGTGATGGTTTTGGCTGGTGTAGAGTTAATTCTCTTCACAGTGGCTGCTGTGAGGAAATGTTTTGGATTTTTTCTGAGCACAGGGTTGATAATACAGAGAGGGGTTTTTTTTTGTTCTTTTTTGTTGCTGTTGTTTTTTTGTTTGTTTGTTTGTTTTGTTTGTTTTATTTTTATTGCTGAGCAGGGCTGACACAGAGCCAAGACCTTTCTTTACTTTTCATACTGCCACACTGGTGAGGGACCTGGGGACGTGTGAGAGGTTGGGGGCAAACACAGCTGGGACAGGTGAACCAAACAAATATTCCAAACCATGTGGCATCATGGTCAGTTCATAAAGTGAGTGGAAGAAGGAGGTTGGGGGGAATTTTGGAGTAATGATGTTTGTCTTCCCAAGTTACTGTTATGTGTGATGAGGCCCTGCTCCCCTTTGAGATGTCTGAACACCTGCCTGCCATGGGAAGCAGTGAATTAATTCCTTGCTTTACTTTGCTTGTGTGCATGGCTTTTGCTTTCCCTATTAAACTTTCTTTATCTCAACTCACAAGTTTTCTCTGTTTCACCATTCCAGTTCACTCCCCGATCCTGCTGGTTGGGGAGCAAATGAGTTTCTGCACTGGGGCTTGGTTGCTGGCTGGTTCTTAACCCTGACAGGGGAAAAAAATCAATTTTCTCCTAAATGTCAGTCAGTCAGGTTCCCTCTTTAAAAAAATCAAACAAACAGTAATTTTATTCTACCTTGGAGCACTGAGTCTGGAGTTATTTATGCAACTTTATATCTCTGAGTCCAGAAGGCACAAATGCCTCTGAAAGCTGCACTGTCCAGATAAGAGGCACTGAAAGTGAGCTTTTTTACAGCTGTAACCAAGCAGGATGCCTGCAATTCCTATCAGCCCTGGAATCCTGTTCACTTCACCAAATTACTGTTTTTATTGGAGAATTCCTGTCCAGCTGACATGAGTATTTATTGTAAATGAAGCGTAAATGAAGCCATGATTGGCAAGTTTTCCCTTTGGGCGATATTTTTTTTTATACTCTCAATGAGTGATTTTTTTATTACTATTAATTTTTTTTTTTGAGGAAATAAGTTATCTGACTAGCACTATAAAGATGGCAGAACTAGCAATGTCAAGTAAACCTCTTGTCAATATGAGTTAATCAGCTTCCTACAGTGATGCACATATTGAAGAACACATTTGCCAAACATCAACATAATCCATTACTGTAATTGCATTTCACAAAAGAGCTTTGCTCCTTTGAGATATGGCTCTCATGTAATGTTGAACCAGGAAATACTTTGTTAAGCATTTGTGCACATGTGCTCATAATTTTCTGTAGTTAGAGTAGCAGAGGAGAGCACAATTGAACAAACTTAAAGCATGGAAGCCTCATCTGCCTAATTCCTAGATTTCTTGAGGTTCTTATAGAAGCCCATCTAGAAAGAGCACATGTGGCTGCAGGAGGAGAAGCCTGGATCAATAAATGGTTTGGTGCCACACAAGTCCTGTTTCAGGACACCTGTCTCAGGACACCTGTGGGCTAAGGATCCTTTGTGAACTTGTTTCAGTAGATTTCCCCAATGGCAACACACAGAAAACTCTATTGAAACAAAACATCTCTTTACTTGCAATGTCAGTTAATTCAACAGCAGAATTTCATGTCTTTGACAGTGTTTTTGCACATCTTTGGAAAGCTATATTTTAAGAAGGATAGTCCGTGATTACATTTAATGTGGCTGCATTTGTTGCTTATAACTTATGAACTCCCAGAATACCTGTAGCCAATTTGGGTTTCAGCATTTCCAACATACATGCAGATAGCTCATGATGATTTTTTCTCACTCTGAAGAATCACATTTGCCAGGTCCCCTCAACCTGGACTTCAAGTATGTCTGTGAAGGCACATAATAATGTCAATAACCATCATTATCCTCATAAACCACAACAGCTATAACTCACTGTCTTCTCCATTTCCCAATAATAAGAGCTGAAATTTGCAGACCAGTGCACATGATTAATGCACCATGAGCATTTTCTGCATTTTAATTTGCTAGGTGTATTAAATAGTGCTGTTAATCAGAACTTGAAGAATGCACCGTGGACCTTATCATAATCAAAGTAATATAAATATTCCACCTGTAGCTTTAACTCAAGCATACAGATCATTAGTATTTAATTTACTGCATTTTCTTCTGCTTAAATGTTTTACTTGATAAAATATTAATCTTCAATCATTAAAAAAAAATCAACATTTGATAGTGTTTTTTACATTTTAAATTGGCTTAGATTCACAATAGCCACCAGAGGGATAAAAATACAGTTTTCTATCCCTTGATCTCTTCTTCACAGACCCTTATCTCTTACTTATCTCTTATTTATCTCTGTGGCCTGTGGCTAATCTCCCCATGTCACAGTGCAGTGTCCTGCTGGAACAATGAAGGTGAGCAGACAAGTTGAATCATCAGGGAGATCCCAGCTTGTGCTCCAAAAGCAGGGAGTGAGGGAATCTGTGCAAATCAATACTTTTTTCACAGATAGTTTCTGATACTATAGTCTAACACAACCTCCTCAGTCATTCCTGTTATAGAGTGGAATCTTCTGGAAGAGGGTCCAGAATGAAAAATCAAAGGTTAGTAAGTCTGTCAAGGAATATAAATTCTTTTTACAGTGGTGCCCATTCATGGTCTTGTCAGATGGAGTCCAGAGTACAGACTACAGCCCATATATAAATATATAAATATTCAAAGCACAAGTTGTTCAGTAGTTCAGGCTTCTTAGATTTTTTTTAGGTTTTTTTTTTTTTATTTTTTATTTTTTTTGTGGGGAGAAGGGGGAAGGGATGAGATTTTAATTGTATGTTTGGGGGGGGTTGATGTTTGGGGGGTTGTATTTTTTAAAGTTCTTCCATTCTAATTGTTGATGAAAAAGAAATATAAATTTTTAAACAGCAATCTGTCCTTTTAAGTTGTGTTCAGTACAATGAGAGGATTCATCAGATTAACTCCACTATGATGTTTTCAGGTAATCAGAAAAAATATTTCAAACTGATTTTTGTCTCAAAATAAATACTCCAAAATATTAGAGCTATCCATATATATGAAAATATAGTAAATACTTCTCAACAATTTTGCCTTAGAGAACTACTAAACAAAGTCACTGGGGAGGGTGACATTGACAGCATTCAACAAGAAAATGTATATTGCAGGATGTTTTAGTTCAGAGTGTCTTTTTTTTTTTAATGTACTCTCATCTCTCATAGGTCATATTTCATTAGAGATGAATTTAAAGAAACAATTATTATTTATATTTTCTTAGAATCTGGGGAATTAAATTTTAACACACTTTTGCACCACATTTCTGTAAAAAAGAGATATTAATGAAATAGTATCTGCCTCTCTATATTATGCTTTTTAATCATCCTGGAAAAGATCAGACATGAGATTTTTTTTGTCATCTGAAAACTATAGAATTCTTTTTTTAATGTGCACTGATCTTTTTAGAGTGTGTACATGAAAATAAAATTCATTTAGCCTCCAATATATAAAATTATGGCTCCCCCACTCTAGAACATTACCCTGTCTGTTCTGTGCTGTGGCTTTTTGACTGTTTTCCACACTTTTGTGGCATTGTTTCCTGAATTTCATTAAATGTTGCAGTTGTCACAGGGAATTGTCAGCTGGCAGGTGAATATTTGGCTGTGAGTTATTTATATTGGTGTAGGGTTAGTGTCTAAAATGATATAGGATCTGCTCACTCACAGAAGCTTTTATAAAAGACTTTGAGTTGTGATTTTTTATCATAGTTCCTGTGCCTGCATAGATTATGAAATGTGGAGAAATTTTTAATTGCAAGGAGAAATTGCTTCAGAAAAGCAGAAATGTATTTTTATTGCTTAAAAGAAAAAAAAGGAAATGTTTTTCATCCCATTCATCCTTTTCAGACCACCTAAAATGCACAAATTGGGAAACCACAGAGGAAAAGGAGTTGCAAGAGTGGCCTTTCCGGCTTCTCCTGACTTTGGTCTGTGTCTTTGGTGGTGAAAGTAGGGTCAGTATGAACTCCATCCTCTTCAAGAGCTGCTGGTTTAGCTAAAGCTGCCAAGAGGGTTGCCACATCCACAGCTTGTGCCAGGGAGCACATCCCCAGAGGGATGATTTTTGCCGCTGGTTGTTTTCAGTGTGTTCCTGTGCAGCTCTGGTCTGATCCAGTGTGCTGGTTTGTCCAAAACCGCTACATCCAGCCTGAGACATCACATGGATTGAGAAGTCTTGTGGGGGACATTGCAAAAGCCATATGGCAGGAGCAAAGGGTGCTGTGGAAGGACTGGTATGAGGAGAAGCCTTTCTCATTTACAGTTCACTGCGTTTGATACTGTGCAATGCAGGGGAAGGAGGCGGAAAAAAGAAATAATTGTTAGCGACTTCTGTAGTTTGAATTTTCCATCTTGGAAAGCTGGATTCACAGAATTCAAATTAAGTGAATGGCATCTTTGGACAGCAGATGCCATATGCTCCACAGAGCGTTCAGATGCAAAGCAACTGCAGAGAGGGCCATCAGCACTGCAATTACACAAAGGCCACAGGAAAAAGAGAATATATCAATCTTTGAGCTTGGTGGGAGCTGAATATGAACATGAGCTAGACTTTCAAAGGTTGCAGAATAATCAGGTTAGTCCCCATTCTATTCAGGCTCTAGAGGAAGTGTGTTTGCTTCCCTTTCTCTAGACATAAGGCTATAAAGGACTTAAAAGGAAGGAGAGATGAAAAAGAGACTGATCTCTTTCTTGTCTCATATTTAGTCCATGTCCTACATAAGAATTCATGGGTTTAAACCACATAAAAACAAATGTATCAAATGAAGTAATTAGTCTATTTTTGTAGCCATAAACAAAAGCCTCGTTGTGGGAAATCTCTTCTTACCTGAAACTGAACCTTCCTGTCATCAGCATAACAAAGGCTGTTCCCTCACACAAGATCTAGGCAGGCAAAGAGACCAAGATCTGAATAATTAAGGGCATAGCCAAGGCAGTGATTTATGCAGCACAGATGGTGTGTCTTTCTTTAATGCATACAAGACTTTTCCCTGAAATAAGTAAAACCAACCTGATGAGTTTGAAATCAGTATCTACTTTGCAATAGAATTAAAGAAGTTTCTTAGTTTCTTTGGAGACAAACTATTCTGTTTCTTTCAGTGGGAGCTGGTTATTGTGAGAGACTGAAATGTTAATGACTCAAAAAAACCACAGGGTTCTTTGCTGAGGCCAGGTTTGCATCCCCAGACGGGCAGGAGGTGAGTTTTTGGGTGGGTAATGACAAGGCTCTGGTCTGCATTAGACAGATGGGGTGAACAATCACTACCAGAGGTTACAAACTTGGCTTTGAGGCCAATAAGAGACAGATCCTGAACGGTGGGATGGTGCTTTTTATCATGCCAATGGCCCTCCCCTTCACAATTTATTCAGTTGTAAGCCCACACACACACACCCTCTTCTCCTGGGGAAGTTCATGAAAGAACTTTGGCTGCATCCAAAGGCTCGGTGTCCAAATGGAGATCAGTAAAAAATGGCCTCCCTCAGGGGACTGAGACATCTTCAACATCTTCATTAATGACAGACAGTGAGACTGAATGCACCCTCAGCATGTGAGGGACACCAAACTGAGTGGTGCAGTTATTTGCTAGAGAGCAGAGAGGCTATCCAGAGGGACCTGGAGTGGGCCCATGAGAAACTCATGTAGTTCAACAAGGCCAAGTTCAAGGCCCTGCATGGGGTCAGAGCAAACCCGAGTTCCAGGACAGTCTGGGGCATGATTGGGTTAAGAGAACTACTTGGGGATATGAGGAGAAGAAATATTCAGGAAGACATGGCCCTGTTGACTTGCAGCTCAGAAAGTCAACTCTATCCTGGGCGACCTCACAAGAAGAAAGGTCAGAAGGTCAAGGAAGGGGATCATCCCTTTCTACTCTGCTCTTGTGTGACTCCACCTGGAGTACTGCATCCAGCCCTGGTGTCCCCAGCACAGGAAAGACCTGTTGGAGCTGGTGGGGAAGAGGGCCACAAAGATGATCAGAGTGATAGAGCACCTCTTATATGCAAAGAGACAGAGAGCTGGAGTTTGGCCTGGAGAAGAGAAGGCTCTGGGGAAACAGTGTTCTGGTCAATATGCAAAGGGGGCTTATAAGAACAATGGGGAAGGACTTTTTCCTAGGGTGTGTAGCAACATGGCAAGAGCTAATGATTTTAAACTGAAAGGGGGTAGAATTAGATTGAATAAAGGAAGATCTTTCTTGTTTTGTTTTAGTTTGGGTTTTTTTTTTGTTTGTTTGTTTTGTTTGTTTTGGGGGGTTTTTTTGTTTGTTTTTGTTGTTTTTTTGTTTGTTTTTTTTTTTTTTTTTTTTTTAATGAGACACTGGGATGGGTTACCCAGAGAAATTGTGGTTTCCCCACCAATGGAAATACTCAAGCTCAGTTTAGACAGGGCCTTGACCAACCTGATCTAGTGAAATCTGTCCCTACCCCTGGTGGGGAGGTTGGACTACCCCATGGTCTTCACAGGGGCCTTTCACATCAGACCATTCTGCCAGGGACTACTGAATTAACAGATAATCATTACTACACATGGTAGTGTGCCTGTAGAAAACTGCAATTTCTATTAGTACCTTGACATATTCCTAGTCCTGCCATTTTTGCTTATGTCATAATTTTAAAATATTTTGAAGTTACCTGCAAAACTAGGATATCATTTGGGTTTTCTAAAAGAAAACCTGCATTCTCTTCCCAGAAAATGAGGATTTTATGCTAGAAGTTTTCTGCTATGACTCTGTTCTCAAATGTCTTACTATCTCAGCGTGTTTTTTCTTGCATCAGCAGTCTTTCAAGTTCCCCTTGTATCTTCAGTGAAGATTTTTTAAAATATTACTGTATTTAAAAATACAATTGCTTAGAAGCAAACACCATGCTAGGCACTTCACAGATACCAGCTACAGACTTACTTCTTAGCAGGGAGAGATTCTTCTTCAGATCAGGGATTTAGCTTGAGGAACTTGAAACACATCTATTAGCACACTTGGCATGGTTAATATTATTAAAAGAGAAATATCAGCAGAGGATTAGATTTACACAGCAATGTGTCTGGTCATGGACAAACACAAATTGTGAACCAGTTTGGGAAAAAGTCATTGGCCATTCTGAAAGCTACCTCATATATCCTAACATATTTTTATTAAGATATTTAGCCTAATATATCTTAGCCTATTATGTCTTTATTCTTAGCCTAATACATCTTTATTAAGTTTTTCTGCATGCTAATAGGTTGCATGCATACATAGTTTGCTATTTAGATAGATTGCAGGGTTCAAATTAAAAAAATACAAACATTTAAATATCTGTAAAAATATACAGAGAAGAGATCTGGACAAACACATTCAGATAATTTTTTTACTGTATATTTTTTCCAAATTCTCATTCCTGCAGCACAACTCAATTCCTTTGCACAGAGCTGAGATAATGGCAAAGATGCAATTTGCTCAGCAAATAAGTAACATATGTCCTACTTCTTGAAAGGAACAAATAATGGCACTTCTGTTTCCTGACATTGCAGACCAGGAGAGTTGTAAAACAAGCAAAGTGCATAGTTTATCAACTCTGCCACTTATATGAGAATTGAATTTTGACCCCATTTCATTCCATAATCATATTCTCAATTCTTGAGTAATTTTTGCCTTCCAAGTACACCAGCACTGGCCTCTCATTACTTTCCCTGAGTACCATTCTCACCTGTGTCTGAACAAGGATTTTTTGGGGCTCCATAGAGGGACCAGAGCCAAGGATTCATAAACTGATACAATTATGCTAGAGGCACAGGAGGGTCAAAGAACAGTAGGAACAGAAAACAAACAAACAAACAAAGAAACAACAACAACAAAACGACATGAAATTATTTGTAAGCTGAATTTCCTATTGCACAAAAGCTCTATGACCATTTTACAAATTCATTTACATGAGAAACATTTTCTTTTAGAGAAAGCTCACACATTTGTTTGACAGCTATTTGATTTCCAGAACCATTTCAATTATTTCCTTGTGCTGCCCTCCGTGTATGAGTTAGGGACATATCTGAGGATTTGTAGTCACATAAACATGTGCAATGTGACTACAAAACAAAATACACCTCTTAGCAAATAGTGCTGTAGAATATATATGTTTACAAGCTAAGCCTAAGAAGTTAAGACTTCTCTAAATTAAAAGTATCTGACACTTGCATGAACTGGCCTGGCTGCTATCACTGCTGCATTGAGTGAGCACCATAAATACCTTCATTAATAGATGGAAAAGTTCCAACATCTGGATAAAGTAAGTCCAGAAACTGAGAATTCAGAAAATCTTCTGACATATGGCCCCTTTAGATTCTGTTGGTACAGTTAAAACATATCAAACCTGAATAAGAATCAGAGTGAACAGCTTTCAAATTTTTTTTTTCTTAAAAAGACTTAAAACCCATATTTGTATCTTTCTGGAAGAGTTGAAATTTATGAGAAATTAAACAAAAAGGAATGTGTCTCCAGCTTGGACTGTAAGTAGAGGAAGACACAGAACTGAAATCTTCAGGAATAGAAATTTATATATTTAAAATGCAAATTACCATAATTCTAGGCTCAGTAACAGAGTACGAGTCTGTCTTTACTCCAACAGAAAGTCCCCAAAATGGGGCACTTTATCTGCCTGTTTTCATCTCCTCTTACCAAAATGCAAGGTTCTCTGCTCTGATTCTTATACAAGAAAAAGTTTCTTGCTCCAAAACCTTCTACCTCTGACAAGTGGCCTGCAGACACCTCACCTCTGCAGTGCAATAATTTATTGTCTTACAGTTCTTTACAATCTGTTCCTAGGGCACAAATAATGATACTTGCAGCTGCAAAACTCCAGGAACAGCTGGAATCCACAGGTGATTTCACGTTGAGTACTGTTTACTCTCTACTCTCACAACCAGCCCAAATGTGTACATGAAGATGTGTTTTGCAGTGCTTAAAAATATGAATTATGAATTGTGGGGAGGAACACAAGTCCCCAGCTGGCATTCACATGAAGATGGAGAACTGTGAAATAAAGGTGTCAAAGAACAAGCCACAGCTGTGTTCCTGCTGCCTCTATCAGATCTGTGCTTGAGAGGCTCAAGATGAGCAGAACACGGGATGGAGAGGTGGAGAATAAGTTAAAAAACCTGTGTTCAGGGGGATTCTGATTCTAGAGCCCACTGAATGCAAAGCAGGCACAAGATAGTGAAGCTGTTAGCATTCGGAAACACATAATCACATAAGCAATTATATGCAGGTGCTTCTATTAAGAGCTCTCGGTGTCAGGAGTATTCAACTCAAATCTGACTCCAACCATACATTCGAGATGATTGTGTTTTTATATTCTATCATGATATAACTTTCATGTTAATTATTAAACTTATATCATTCTATTGTATACATAGATTTCAGTCAAGCATGGCTTCTCATGGTTCCCCCTTAAATTTCTAACATAGTTTTCTCATGATTCTTCTTATGATTATACAATAATTATATTTAGTTGCTAAACAATCATCACATCTAACAGTTATATCATTTATCATAGTGCTTACGCAGGTGCAGTCATCTGAGAAAACACAAAGCCCAACATTTTCAAAGTCTATCTTTAACATTTTCCAGGGCTCCACTATCAAAGCAGCCTTTTAAAGAGTGCAGTAGGGGGGGCTGGTGATTGGCAGCTCCTGCAGAAAGAGAGGTTCTTCATGGCAGATGTAGACTTTTGTCTCGAGGCTTTGGATCAGAATTTCTTGGACAGTGTTCTTTGAAATATTTCTAATTCTAAGCACAGGGATATACAGACAGGCAGGCAGGCAGGCAGGCAGGAAGACGGTCCCCTCACATAAAGAGAAAATGTTTAAATTTGACAAAAAACAAGTGAAAAATCTTCAAGAAATATAGGATATGGAGAAAAATGTGTTCAGTTACCTGCACTTATTTTTTCAAAGAAGTTTTAGAACTAAACATCAATAAAGATAAAAATAAGCAAAAAAAGAATAAAGAAAAAAGAGTTTGGGGTAATTAATTCCTTGCGAGGATTGTTATAAAGAAAAGGCTGTAAAAACAGTAAAAAAAGGAGGCAAGCAGGGAAATAAATGCTAAAAGCATAAAATTCAGTTAAATGGGGAAATAAAAATAAGCACCTGGATTTAGACTATCTGTACTGGTAGTTTACATTAAATTACTTTTCATATAATGCTACTGTGTAATTATATTTTGCAAAATCCTGGATGATGAAAATACCCAGTTTTGAATAACACATATTTATGATGAATAATATACTTTTATAAGAAAAATATATACTTAATATGCCAGTTGGAAACTTGATAGAAAGAAAATAATCATTATGCTGTCTGTTATTGTAGTTCAATAATATCAGAATGAGAGATTCTACTGCATTGGTGAACAGGAGAGGGGTTATGTCAGAAAATAATAGTCAAATAAGCCTTTGCTGTCACATTGTGTCACATAATCTTCATAGATTGAAATTCCTGCTTGAATTAGGAAAAATGTAATAGTAGAGTTATTGAAGGACAACATTGTAAAAGGAAAAATATGCTCTGAAAAATTATGAAAAATATTGCAATAATTGTGAATTAAAACAAGAATTGTGTACATCTTCAGTGAACCCTCCTTAACCAAAGTGAACATGGGAAACATGGTGTATAAACTGCACTTTAAAAGTGCTATTGTGCATTGGAGTAGTTAGAGCATTCACAAGAGAGAAAATTACTTTTATATCAGAAACATCCTGGTTCAGGACAGAAGACTGAAGTGGCAACAACATATCAGCAATTTCATTTTTGAGTAACAGGGGCCATACAGTACTGAAATCTGATAACCCTTAGAGGATACTCCTTTTATAAAGGTGGAATCCATACATACAGGATGAACAAAGTTAGAATGAGATAAAATAAACTACTGACAGGATAAAATACTTCCAAGAAAAAATTGTTTAAAATGTCTAAATAGATACTTTACTTAAAAATAGGCCACTAATAAGAAGATGAGAAACAAAATGCATGAGGAACACACATACACATACACACACACATATACACACACACAATGAAACAAACAAAGAAAAAAAACCCAAACCAGACAAAAAATACACAACCAAACAAAAGCCAGATATCATGGTTAAATAGTAATGAAAATAAGTATTAAGAACAAAAAAAATCAACTTTCCAAAAAGGGAGGCTTTGCAACACAGACACAGAAGAAGATAAAATGTCAAATTAGATATTAAACTGCAATCAGGGAAGCTATAAGAGAATAAAAAAAAAAAAGAAAATAGAAGAAAAATATTTTAGGGAGAAACTTGCTAGAGGCATTAAAACTAATAATGAAAATTTTCAAGTAAATCAGAAGAAGGAAACCTGCAAGAGAATTTACAAGGCTGATAGAAGATACCATTTAAAAAAAAGCCTTTAAGCAGGATAAGAAAAACAGCTAAACCAAATTAGTTTTATGTACTGTTCAATAGACACAGGCTAGAAAGTTTCCTAAAAAAGGTTCTCACATATTCCTCAGAGGATGAGATGAACAACTGTCCCAAACAGAATAGAATAGAATAGAATAGAATAGAATAGAATAGAATAGAAAGAATATTTCAGTTGAAGGGATCTACAACAATCTTCTCGTCCAGCAGCCTGACCAGCTCAGGACTCACCAAAAGTTCAAGTGTGTTGTTAAGGGCATTGTCCACTTGACTCTTGAACTCTGGCAAGCTTGGGGTATTGACCACCCATTGACCACTGCTCCAGGAAACCAGTTCCAGTCTTTGATCACCCACTCTGTAAAGAAATGCTTTCAAAGGTCAGGTTTGAATTTCTCTTGCAGCTTTGAACCATTCCCATGTGTACTGTCCCTGGATACCAGGGAGCAGAGATCACTATCTCTCTTTCCACTTCTTTTTTTTTTTTTTTTTTTTTTTGAGATTTTGGAAGAAATAGGTGCAAGGAAAAGCAGCATTTTTTCAGGATTGGTTGGTGTCCACCCAAAAATCCTTCAGAAACATGAAAATGGAACTGATGAATTGCCATTTGTTGTGTATTTTACGAAAGCAATGAGGTAACCAGTGGTAATGAAACCAACCTGATCTACCAGTCTACCAGAAGGGACATAGAATTCTGCATAGTCTGTTTGAAAGCAATTTTTATTTGGTGAACAGTAACAAGACATCATTTAGGATAAAAAAAAAAGGAAAGAATGTGATTCAATCTCTGCACTTCACACTTTGAGTTTTCAGAATTGTCACTTCTTAAATTTAACACTGTTGTAATTGGAATGCTGGACCAGGATTTGTCATGGGAAGTAAAAATGGCCGTGCAAGCTGAAAGCACCTGTATACCAATCATAAAATTGATAAGCTCACTTGCAGCAGGTACTGCTTAGTAAAAAAGAAAAGAGAGGTACAAAAAAACCCCTTTTTCTTTCTCATCTGCAGTAAGTTTAAAAAACAAATTAATGTTCTGAAACATTGAAATTTATCCCTTTTACCAGAAGACCCAATTTCATGTACTAGACAAAGAAGAAGAATCTTTTGCCTTTCAATACAGTACTTCAAGCAGACAGATGTTGGGAAGATGAAGTGAACAAAATGAAGTCTGTGCTGTTACATTTTCCTATGTAAATTGGGGGCTTTAAAACTAAGTATTTGCCTTAATATAAAAGTCAATGCTCTTGGCCACTGAAGCAGCCAGAATCCTGAAAGAGGAAAGGGGAGAGACTTACATTCTGCTGTGAGTTTGTTTGGCTTGTATAGAGTTTATTTTCTGCCTGCTAACTGGTACAGTGCTGTGTTTTGGATCCAGACTGAGAATATTGCTGCTAACTGATGTTGCTAACACTGATGTTTTAGTTGTTGCTCAGAAGCATTTACTCTAAATCCAGGACTTTTCAGTTTCCCAGGCTCTGCCAGTGGGCAGTTGCACAAGAATCTGAGGGGGAAGCATGGCCAGGAGAGCTGACCTGAGCTGACCAAAGGGACATCCCATACCATGGAGGGTCATGTCCAGTGCAGAAACTGGGGGGAATTGGTCAGGAGCTGCCTGGGGACAGGTTGAGCATTTTTCAGTGCATGGTGAGCAATTGCATAATGCAGCATTTGTTTTTATTAGGCTTTATTTCCTTCTCCCATTATTATTATTGCAATGGAGACATTATGTGTTAGTAACCACTTGAGGAAGATTATTCAGGAAAAATATTATATCTACAGAGACATATTATAATATGTATAAATGTATAAATAAATGTATAAATATAGTTTTATATACAGTTATATAAAATGCTTGAATATGTACAGATATTTGTAGATAGGGGTCCTAATAAATTTCTACCATGTGTCTGAAAAAAGACATTCATTCTTATGGATAACTCCAAAATATGTATTACTCTTATCTACCATTAAACAAAAAGCAAACCAATGAACAGAACTGTCAGTAGTTTTAATTAATCTGTGGAAAACATACATTAGGTTGTATCTTCCGTGTGGAGGAGACTGTGATTAATGGTGATTTAATTTTCTTTTTAATTAAAAAAACCCCAACACCCTGTACATTGAAAGTTAAAAATTGGATGTAAAATATTGGGTTAGTCTATACTTCATTCCATTTTTTTCAAAATATCTTGGAAGCTACTGAAGGAAGCTCCACCATGATCAATGTCCTGGCAGTCTTTTAAAAATTTATTTTACATCTGCTATCGAACACCAAAAGCTAGCAAGCATCCTAGAAGCTTGGTAATGAACTACTGAAAAGCAGCAGAGTTGTGTTGCTGCCTATGCTCAGAATTAAGGTGGAAGGCAGGATATCCATTCCAAACCTGGCTGGGTGTGCAGTGATCCACAGTGTGCAGCTGCTGAGGCACAGCTGTGTAGAGTCATTATTCATGAGTGGGAATGCTGAGATCCATTTGCAAGGATGTCACTTGGTATGAAGACCACGGATGTCCTGAATGAAGAAAAGCTCTTCCACTCCATGTGGAGGAGGAACTGTGGCACACATGTTCTGCAGAACATCTGACCACCCTCTAATCATCTCTCAAAGAGCCTGTGGATCATGAAAAGATGCTGCCTTTACCATGCCTCTTCCTCCTTTGTCTCTTTACCATTCAAAGGGATGACTATCTGAATCTCAGCCCTGGAAGTTGTCCAAACTCAAGTATCCAAATGAAGGTATTCTTGTGGGAAGGCAAAAAGTTAAATCCATCTGTTACAGAGAGAGAAAAAACAATTGAAATAAAATGTAGCCTGTCTGAGACATAGAGGTATGCATTTTTGGTTTGAAATACTCTATTCAGGGCTCTTGTCCTGGCAGATCCTTGGGTCAGAGAAAGGAGAATTTCTTTTCAAATCCTCCAGTAATGCTGCAATAAAGCATAAATATTCATTGCCATCTCTCCCAGCAATTAGAAGGGAATCCATCTCAGAGTTCCTGAAAACGCCAAGCTCCTTGTCAGACAGAGTCTATTCCCTCCATACAGACTGCAGAGAGGCATACTTAATCCTGGAATTGGAAATCACTGCACCACTGATCATAGTGACAAACTTATTTCTCAGTTCACTTATTTCTGTGCCTGGATGAGCTTAACTGGGCCAGATGATTTTTGCTGAACAAGTTTTTGAAGCTTCTCAATCCAGGTCAAGGTAGACAAAAATAAAAAATAATGATGAAAAAAGGCAAGTTAAGAAGCTGTGCTGACAGTCCTTATTATACTAATGAGCAGATTGGTCCCTTTTGCTATGAGATAATAATTTCCCTGGGTAGTGATGAACAAGAGCAAGCTGACATCTAGTAAAATATTCTGTGCTTTATAGATGCCTTATCTGACCCTTGAACTAGGTGTACTTGCCAGCTCACCAACTCCCCAGTGTTTGGGACATTTTCTTAGAATCATAAAAATAGAATAGATAGGGATTTCTTGACCGGTGCAACTATCCATCTACCTTAGGGGGCAAGTCTTTGTGAAAATGAATCATTTAGCATTAATTATGCACTCAGATACCTTACTAACAAAGAAATGAAAAATTTTGCTCTTTGACATGTGTTGAAATAATACAGCAATAGTACTGTAGTAAGGCATAAACAGTACAAGCAAATTATTGAATAACTTATCATTCATTTGGTGCCCTGGATAAGGGAAGAATCCTATTGGAAGAGCTATGATTTCTTTTTGTTTCACATTTTAGAGAGTGATTATGCATGAAAGGATCAAATTAAAGCTACAAATAAAACATGATATTTATTTCCTTTGGAAGTATTTGTTGGATTTACTATTATTAATTAATATTTTAATTTGTTTGTATACAATACATAATCTCGTGCAACTGTCTATCTCTGCTAAGGTGCCTTTCAGAACAGATTTAAAACCACTGATTTTTCAGATTGATGCGACTGCATTTTTTTCCACTGTGAGTTGCATTCAATTGCTAATATTAGTAGTAGGGAAATAATAACAGCAAAAATAAAATATATATGTTAACACAAAAGCTATGAGAATAATTCAAAGAGTCTAGTGGAGAATCCAGAGGAACCTGAATTAACCATCTGACATCCAGAGATTTATTTTTCATGATTTTCTTCTATAGTCGGAGGAGAGGAAAAGTGGTCTCTTTGATCTTGGCAAACAGATTCTCATCCTCAGAACCAAGTTCAGGATGGGACAAATAGTTATAGCAAAATCAATTATACAAGTTGTGACTTTTTTATACAAATGCTAAATTTTACATTAAAAATAGCACAAATAAATACATAAAATATGAGTGCTTGTTATTGAAAAAAATTTAATATTTGCATACGGGCACTGCTCATCTTAATCTTCCTTCTGATTTTTCGTGGGGAGAAATGTTGGATCAGATTTGGAAGAGAAGTTCAATGTTCACCTTCTAAGTCAGTGTTGATTTGGAAAAGCTTCAAACTATTCATTTTATCACTTCATTACAAGACTTCTGATATGTCATTAATACTTTAAAGATACAGAGGAAAAGTCAAAGTCACTCTTACTGAAAAAAAATATTTAATGAAAAGCTTAAATATATATAAATAACATTTTTAGCTGTTCCTGATAACTTGGAGACATTTTCCAGAAAGCACATTACTTTATCTCAAACATGCTCCATGACCTCTGAACATTAGCTAAGAAGTCAGCATGGGATAGTATTTTAAATTTTGATGCAGTTATTTGCCACTTTAATTAAATAGAATTAAATAGTATAAAGCTGTGGTATCTCAGTCCTTTTACCAGGTCCCTTTTATCTCCAAGACAGTTGGTTCAGGGTTTAATTTTAAAATATTTTCTTTTTTCTTTTTTTTCTTTTTATTTTTTTTCCCTAGCAGCTTTGAGCAGCATGTGGACAGGAACAGACTGACAGGCAGCAGCAAGGGATGGGGACGTGCCGCCTTTGTCCACAGGGCAGTGGCCTCACCAAGCAAGACCAGGCCAGCTGCACCTCAGCTGGGTGAGTGGCACAGGCTGGGCATGGCAGCTGTGCTCAGCCCAGAGTCCAGGGGACCAGAGAAGTCCATGGCAAAGCAGCAAGTCCAAGATTTGTGTGGGAAGTCAGCTCTGAGGACCAGGGTCGAGGTCAGCAAACCCAAGGCATGTTTGAAGTGTAACTCAGGTGTGGTATTTTCAGGGTTCCCCCTGGCAGGAAGGAAAGATGAATCTATGTTCTTAGAAGGCTAATTTATTATTTTATGATATTATATTATATTAAAGAATTTTATACTAAACTATACTAAAGAATAGAGAAAGGATACTTACAGAAGGTTTAACAAGATACTAATGAAAAACTCGTGATCTCTTCCAGAGTCCTGACACAGCCAGACAGTGATTGGTCATTAAGTAAAACAATTCATATGTCGGATAAACAATCTCCAAACCACATTCCAAAGCAGCAAAACAGGGAGAAGCAAATGAGATAATATTCTTTTCCTTTTTCCTTTTTCTCTGAGGCTTCTCAGCTTCACAGAAGAAGAAATCCTGGTGAAGGGATTTTTCAGAAAATATGACAGTAACACTCAGGCAAGGACCAGGACAGGTTCTGAACTTAAAAGCAGTTCCTAAGGAAAGGGTCGATAGACCTATTTTTCAAACTAACCAGCAAGTTTACACATCTGCTCCAAATCAGAGCTGACCTCCAACATCATTGACCAAACTTCTGGAGAGGCAATGTCTGCACTCAAGTCCCTGCCACAGACCTTGTTACACAGCTCAGCGGCTTTAATGTGACAGTGTGTCACCATCTGTTATGTCCACCACAGCCACACGCCACATTACAAGCCCTGTCAAGGAGCTGTGCATACCATGTGAGCACAGAACAGCCCTGCAGCTGGGCAGGGTGAAAAGCTGATTCTTAATTCTGTTTTTTGTCCCCTGGCTGTAACTGGTTTTCTCACTCCAGCTGTGTTCGGGTGGTGAGTCATCCTCAGTGCTAAAGGTGTAAGAAGCACTCACAGAAACATAAGGAGCAGACATTACATAGCTGAATTGTCAAAACTTCCCTGAATGTCTCAGATTTTCGTGAAGCAAGAATCACAAGTCTCATATTTAATGCATGAAGGGAAATAACTCAAAATTCCTTCTATGCAAAAGCCTTAGAATAAAAGTGTCACATCCTGAAAAATCATGCTCTACAGTGAGGACCTATATAAAAAAAAGTTCCTCTGTCCATAAAATGCATGGAGTTGGTAGGACTGTGAGGTGGGACTAAGAGGAAAATACAGCTCAGCTCTGTGTTGGCAAAGAGCCCTTGGAAAGCCAAAAATCTGTATCTGCAGCACTTGGCAGTGGGCAGCAGTATCCTGACTACACACACTTCAGAGACTCCCTGAAAGTGAACAGATCTAGGCTAAGGCATTTTGATACTTCTGAGATAAGAAGAGATAATAAAATTCATGTTTTGGAAAAGAACACAAGCCATCACATCATTCTTGACAGTCATTATTTGGTATGTGTGACTACCTTTTCTTGTTCTGTGGCATCTGAAAAGTTTAAGGGCAGTATTTGTTAGACTAGTTATGTGTTGCTGATGTTATGACACAAATGGGGATTACACCAAAACAGATGGCCAAAATACCTAGACACTAACATAGTCTGATATTGCCGGAATATTTATGGGCAATCTTCTGTTTCACCACTGTAGAGGACCTTATGTAATGTTTACAGGAAAAAAAAAAGCATTACTTTGTCTAAGTTTTAAAAGATCAAAGCAATTAAACAATACTGTTTCCTTCTCCTCAAAAGAGGCCCTTCTCAATCCAGTCTTGAAAATCAAGGAGTGTAATTTTCTGTAAGAGGAATCCACTTCTATTACTGGAGCAGCCATCTCTACAGAACTGTATTTTAAGCAGTAGTGACAACCTCTAAGAGGTAGTCTTGAAAATCTGAAGGTCTGTGATCTTTCTTGCTTTATCAATAGCCAAAAAAGTTGCTAAAATTGTCACAAAGTTGATAAAAAGTAGCTTGAAATCTGTGATTCAAAATTTGTCACAGGTGAGACCAAGTCCTATGGGAAGGGCTTGGTCATGCATATTGATTTTATTGAATACTTTTACCCTTCTCTGATTACTTTCTTCCTTCATGAAAATCTGAAAAACTTTTCAAAAATAACCTCTTTTCATGCACTCTGACACTGCTAACACTCAAGCATCTTAAAGATTTTTAAATAGCTCTAATTTTATTTTGAGAGCATATTTTTGTGTTTTAGGACAGTGGGTTGTGTGTAAGTGTGAATTGCTGTATTTTTGGTTATAGAACAGGAGGACATTTTTAATTGATTATATATCCCAGTCTACTTTTTTCCTACATACATCTAGTTTGTGAATTCTTCTAATACTGGGAAAATATGAAGATGATTCAGCTTTCCTGTAACCTGCTGGTAGGGGTACTAAATGCAGTCCTTTATTCTGGTACTGGGGAGTGAAACAAAGAGAAGTTATTTTTCTTGTGCTAACCTGGATTATTTGTGCTTTCAGTTTCTTGAGTGTGAGGTCAAGTACAGCATCAACATAATCACAACTGCCTGGATGTATTCTAGGAGCTGGTCTGGTCCGAGGACATTCACAGGGCAGGAATTAATTTTCCTTTTATGAGGTTAGAGGAGGTTAGAGGAGCTGCTGGTTTTCAGCTCAGTATCAATTGCTAAGCATTTTTTTCAGACTAACACTGAGGACACCATCCTCTGCAGCAGCAGTGTGCTCCAGTTTCAGGAGGCAAAGCCACAGCATTCTAACACTGCAAATTGGAGTGTGGGGCAAGGAGCTATAAGCCATGCCTTCTTTCTGTGCTATTAAACTGCATTAATCATCATCTCATCTGAGTGTTTGCTTTCCTTTGCAGGTTTTTTTGAGCTACTCAGGTTATTTTACTCCTCTGATTTAATATTGATTTCCTTCATTCTGTTCTCTGTACTAGCCAGCTAATCATTAACTCTCTGTGAGAAGTATGAACAATTATAAATACAATAAAAATAATGGGAATTCTATCATGCAACTACTGTGAAAAACAAACAGATGATAGTTTTAATAGTCTTCAGAAAACAATGTACTGAGGAAATCAGAGTAAAGGAGTAGTGGTGTTGAAAAGTAAGAATCCTTCAAAAAAGGATTCAAAAATTTATTGAAAGCAGAGTAATAAGAAAAAAAATCTTTCCTATACTAAAAAAAGCACTTTTCTGTACTAAAAAAAAGCAAATTTTAAAAATAAAGTTATATGGCAGTTTGTAGAAACCAGAGCCTATTTTACTGGCTTGCATGGACTGTAGATCAAATAAAACACCAGACTTCCATGCTTCTGCATTAAGGTATGAGACAGTGTGTCCTAATTCCCTGGATTGAAAGAGCCCTGAGGCATGTCAGGAAACTTCTGCTTCTATACCTTTTCATTCCTGCTCTGCACTAAAGCTGCATAGCTGGAAAGCTGCAACTACTGACTGCAGACTGGATCTACAAAGCCAAGGTGCTGTGAAAACCTAGATTTACATAGTGGGTAACCAGAATATCAGCAAGCCCTTTTGTAGATATAGCTCTGCTGCTATTTCAATGGTGGTAAAAGATAAAACAAATCTAATTTTTGATGTAGCTGTGACTTTGCTGATAGCCAAGCAAAGGAAACCTCAATGGCTGAAGCTGCTGCCCATTGTCAGCTGAAATTGCAAGTCTGACTCAGTTCTTTCTCCTGATTCCTTCTTCTTGTGGGACAAAATAGGCTGGTTTGTGCAGCTGTCAGAGAGCCTAAACACATCCTGTTTCATAAATGAGAGAGTGAAAAACATGTCAGAAAGGGCCAGAAAGGTAGCAGAGCTGTGAAGAGATAAGTTGCTAAGCTGCTGTAAGTCACACTCAGTCACATAACCGCAGCCAATGGTCGGTGTGTCACCTCTTACAGCACTGTCACTGCTGGCTTTGAGAGCAGTATGAAGTGTAATGCATGATTTCTTGTTGCTCATTCTGCTCAGCACATTGTCATGGGACATTTCAAGCTATTTTTGGCCTCCTTCTACCCATCACATTTTCAAGACAATGGAAAGACAATGTGTCTGTGTCTCATTCCCATTATTATAATGATTTAATATTGTGCCATCCTCTGTTCTCATTAATAACCTTCTTAGAGAAACAGTATAATAGGAAATACACCAGTCAGGAAAGCCTTCAGTGACAACTCAGCATTGTGATAAAACACGCTGCAGTACAAGGAGAAACTTGTATATGCCCATTGTGAGGAAATGGAAGATGGAAAGAAGAGAATGGAGAGCAAATTAACCCCTTCTGATAACTGAGGCTCATAAAACTCTGGAAGCTTCTCTGCCTTTGTTAGTCATAAGATGAGACAGTAGAGGACACAATCTCTATTGCTCCCCAGGGGATATTTTTCCCCTTTGTAGCAAAACAACCCATTAGGTAAACAGAGCTTTGTTGCCCGTAGCAACAGAAAATTGCATTCCAGCAGGATAACAATGTATTTTAGCTTTGCTTATTTAGTTCAAAATTAAAAGTAAAGATTAGCAGGAAAACAGAAGTACAATGAAAATTAGGCCTTGCTTAATAAAGACAGGAGAATTAAAAGAAGGAAGAACAAGATTCATCAACCGAATGAAAAACACAGTAAAATTGTCCTGTATTTACCTTCTGCTTACTTTATTTACAGCAGTTATAGTCTGGCATTCAATTATTTCCACACTGCCAGACAGCTTGACACAAAGAAGCTGACATTGTTCATATTATGGAATTACTGCATGTCCTGAGTTGTAAGGGACCCACAGGGATCATGAAGTCCAGCTTCTGGCCCTGCACAGGACACCCCAAGATTCACAGCCTGTGCCTGAAAGCATTGTCCAAACACTTCTTGAACTCTGATGCTGTGAGCACTTCTCTGAGAACCCTGTTCTGGTGCCCAACCACCCTCTGGGTGAAGAATCTTTTCCTAAATCCAACCTAAACCTGCCCTGACACACCTTCAGGCCATTCCCTTGGGTCCTGTCACTGGTGACCAGAGAGAAGAGGTCGGTGCCTGCCCCTCTGCTTTACCTCTCAAGGAAGCTGCAATGAGTTCTCTTTTCAGTCTCCTCTTCTGCAGGCTGAGCAACCCAAGTCACCTCAGCCACTCTTCATATGGCTTCACCTTTACACCCTTCACCATCCTCATGGCCTTCCTTGCACAGCTCTAACAGCTTCATGTCTTATATTGTGGTGCCCAAAACTGCCCCCGGGACTTGAGGTGAGGCCACCCCAGCTCAAAGCAGAGCAGGACGATTCCCTCCCTTGCTTGGCTGGCATTTCTGTTCTTGATGGCCCCAGGTTTGGCCCTCCTGGCTGCCAGGGCACTGCTGACTCCTGTTCAATTTGCCATCAACCAGGACCCCCAGGGCCCTTTCCATGGCACTGCTTTCCTTGACTTGCTTGCACTGCAAGGATATAAAAGCCTGGGATTCCTTTGTTTGGGGTCCCTCCTTGGAGGCACCAGCTTGAGTTGTTTCTGTGTTACAGCACTCTAAATGGATTTCTTTATTGAGCAAATCATCTGAGACTCTGTTCTGGGAGCCCTGGGGTTGAGCCAGTAAGGAAACTGGTCTGTGTGTTTGGGGAGTGTGGGGAGCCAAGCAGGGACCATTTGGGTCACTGGAGGGACCTTGGTTTCTGTGAGGGGACTTCAGTCCCAAGAGTGGCAGTCTCTGTCCTCAGGAGTGTGATTGCCTGAGAGTCTCATGCTTTGTCAAACTGGAAAGTTTCCTTAATGAAACCTTTTGTGTTAGAAAAGTTTAGTATTTGAAACCCATCTTCCAAGTTGGTTGGTAGCACACATCTTGTGTTTAGGAAGGGTGGGTGTAGGATTTGGGTACCTTGCAGATTTAATGAGGTGCAAGAATAAAAAGGGATGAGGCTATAAATTTTCTAACTGTGCTTTTAGTTCCTTTAGAAATGCTTTGGAAAACTTTCCTTTTGTCCTTATATCTTAATGGCTCCTTTTTTTTCCTAACAGTCCTTGGCTTTTAAATTTTTTTTCTAGGAAGGCTATGGATAGCATTGGTAAAAATATGACTACAAAGAAAACTCTACATTGAAGCAGAACAATGGTAGATTTTATCTAAAGTAGTGAACTGGGGATACTTTGTAATCATCTAGTTTTCTTCAGTTTTCATTACAAGTGAGTTACAAGGGTGGGGAATAAGCTTTGTAATTTTTTAAAAAAGCTACAGACCTGGCTAGGTAGCAACACAAATTGAGATGTATTAATGTTGCTATGGGGAGAGAGTCTCCAATAATTCATAAGTCATGAGGGAATTACAGTCCATTTCTCATACTCAGTTTAGCAGTAAGAACAGTCTTGAGAACCTTTTTGTCTGTTTCTAAAAATAAATGAAAATAAATTCCAGCAAATTACAGAATATCTCTTGATTTTTTTTGTTTGTGAGAAACTCAGAGACCCTCTGATAAGTGTTCCAAGGACCACTATCTGCCATTTTAGAGTGGAAAGTCATGGAATCAAGTCATTTTAGACTGTAACTTTTTAATATGCTTTTGAAAATGAAGATTTGGATCATAAAACAAACTGTGAAAATTTGGAATTCAAAGATATTCTTCAGAAGGCATAAAGCAAACATAGGTAACAAATATTCAAAAGTTTCTGCATTTCAAACAATTAATTATTTTAAGGATAAATTCATGATTTCTTAGTACTTTATAATACTCAAATGCCTGATTTAATTTTCTTTGATTGCATAGTATAATGTAACTACAAGAATCACATTTCTAAAATAAATGCTATTGCCTATTAATTCAAAATATACTTTCTCTGAATATTCCGAAATTCTATCTAAAAATTCATGTTTCATTGCAGTATTTGTCAATGTGGAACCATGTCAATGTGATTGGTGCAGAAGAAATGGAGAGTGAAATTACTTGGGAACTGATGAGACTCTTTTTGGCTAAGAAACGCAAAAAATCACACTTAATGGAAAAATAACCCTCCCCAACCAACTGTTGCCTCTAAAATGACTTCAGGGTGACCTTGGTCATGACCCCACATGCACTATTATGGTGGTTTGACCCTGGCTTGATGCCAAATGCCCACCAAAGCCATTTTGTTACTGTCTTTCTCAGCAGGACAAAAAATATGACAAAAGGCTTGTGGGTTGAGGTCAGGACAGGGAGAGATCACTCAGCAGTTATGGTCAAAGGCAAAACAGATTTGACTAGGGGAAACTAACTGAATTTATTATTTATCAAATTGTAACAGGAGAGTAAGAAAAAATAATAAAAAAAATCTTAAAAACACCTTACCTGACCCAAGGCTTAACTTCACTCCCAATTGCTCCCCCTTGTGCTCCCCAGCAGTGCAGGCGGATTGGGAGCTGTGGTCAGTTCATCACACGCTGTCTCTGCCTCTCCTTCCTCCCCAGGGAAGCTCTGCCCACACTCTCCCCCTGCTCCAGCATGGGGTCCCTCCCACAGGGGACAGTCCTCCACAAACTTCTCCATCCCTTCCCATGGGATGCAGTTCCTCACAAACTGCTCCGGGCTGAGCTCTCTGTGGGGTCACAAGTCCTGCCAGCAAACCTGCTCCAGTGTGGGTGTCGTGGTTTAGGGCAAATTTGGAGGAGAATTTCCAATTTAGGGCTCCTCCAGTAAGCAAACCCACACAGCCCCTCCCCCCAGCCGGTTTGGAAAGGATTCCTCGGAGAGGAGTGGAAAGAACCTGTTTATTTAACAGGCACAGCACCCCCCAGCACACAAAATGAACAATACCCGATGACACCACTCTGAAAAAAGATGACAAATTCAGAAAGTCTCTCTTGGGGGGTGGTCACTCTGTTCTCAGTCCCTCCGGCGCTGGGGCAGCTGCTGCAGGCCGCAAGGTGCAGGATCTTGGTGTTTCCCAGGTCCCAGTCCGGAGCAGGTTCGAAATGATCAGAAAAAGGAAAGGAGAAACAGTCCAGGAAGAAAATTGGACAGTTTAGCTGAACTAGCTAATGAGCAAAAGCAAGCAGAAGCGAAGCAAGCAAGAGCGAGAGAGCAAAAGCAAAAAGCAAAAGCAGAAAAAGCAAGAGCCGCAGTCTCTGTGTGCCGCCAGGCTGATAAGAAAACCAAAACAAAACTTTCCCTCTTCAGAGCCGGTCTTAAAGGTACAGAACATAATATCCAACATTAACAGAACACATGAATGGGGATACAAGCATGATAACGTCACCCTAGGACAGTGGGCTTCTCTCTGTGTGGGTTCTCAGGTCCAGCTGGAGCCTGAGCCAGCTTGATTTTTCCACAGGGTCACTGCTTCCAGGGACATCCTGGTCCAACACGAGGTCCTCCACAGCCTGCTCCACCACCACCACCACCACCACACCAGGTGTGGACTGACCCTCTGGTCAGCTGGGCTCAGCTGTCCTGGCTGTGTCCCCTCCCAGGATCTTGCCCACCCCAAGGGCACTGGTGAGGGGGGAATGCTGAGGGATGGCACTGAAGCTGTGCCCACCCTTCTCAGCAGTACCTCAACACTGATCTGTTACCAACACTTTTCTGGCTACCAATGCAAAGCACAGCAGTAGGAAAGATGCTGTGGGGAAAATTAACTCCCTCCCAGCCTGACCCAATACAATCAAATACTGTGATCCAACTATCAAAAGCATCTGATAGCTGAGAAGGTTTTATATCACATAAATTATAAAGAAAGGTGTTCTGAAATATAAAGGATCTGCAATCCTTTGTTTCTGATAACTTCCTGGGTTTTTAATCCCATGTAATTAATGCAGTCTCTTTCATACATTGTTTTTCTCTCTCAACTTTTTCCTGACTCATCACGATTTTTTTCCTCTCAGTATGCCATTTATAGATCTTGCCAAACCACAAAAATATCTTTTTCATATATTCAAATGTTTATATTTCTTAGACACCAAATGTTTGGTTATACATAGGATCTTATTTCTTCAAATCTGCTTGTGAGTTCTTTCATATTAAGCATCACCTACAGAATATTTTTATAGTCAAACCACTCCTCACATAAAATGCAGGTTAATTTCTCTTCTCTATACATAACAGACTTACCACAGGGTGAGGAAACAGCTCTTTTGAATTAGTGGCCATTATCTCATTCACAGGCAATTTATCTTCCAAGAGTCAGAATCAGGACTGACACACAGAAATTCCTGATTGCCTGCCTTGTATCTACTGATCCAGACTGCTAAATAAAGTTTAACTAAATAGAACCTGATAGACTGATTTTGTCCCAACATTCTCCATGTCCGCAATATTCCATATATTCAGTGATAATTTGATTTCCAATTTATGCAGTGCAATCCAGCTATATTCTTTCTAGATTTTGTTAAGTAGAGTATTTCACTTGGTTGTGACTTATTTGTGAAAGGCTGTGTTCAAGTATGATTAGAATTCAGAACATATCTCTAAATTATTTTCTACATGATTTTGTTCACAGGCAAGAACTTTATTCAAGTAGTGGTGCCAGATCAAAATCACTACAGATAAACACTCATGATTTCTCTGAACTTGGCAGAGGTAGGAACTGGTTTGGAGCCACTATGAACAAATTATAAACAAAGTTTTTAACCAGGGATCAGGAAATAGCTGCAGTGATTTCAATGTGCTTCTTTAAAACCAGGAATCCTTCCTCTCCATTAAAGACAAACAGTATGGGTCAGGGGAAAAAAAAAAGTTATAAAGGAATTATGGGTGATTTTGCACTCTAGAAAGTGGAAAAAATCCTTAAAGGTTGAAGTGTGTGGGAGTAGCAGAAAGAGATTGTGCAAAAGAACCAGGATCTGTTTCTAAATCAATAAATAATGACACCTGTATATAATGACCACTAATATTTAGCTTACAATCTTTCTAAGATGGATTTTTTCTCTCTTGGTTCTCTGTAATAATTTTAATTTTTTTGCCACAGTTGTCAATGTTATTTTTACCTAAGGAGTTGATAACTGGTGTGATTAATAAAGACACAGCACTGCGAAGAGAGAATGACCAGGCTTGCAAAAGAAAGGTGAGCTGCAGAGCTGGAAATGATTGATTGGAATGTCTGGGAAATGCAAAGGACCCATCATTTAGTATGTCGAGGCAGTCACACCAGAAATCTGGTAGAAATCAGGTGAGGCATGAGTGTACACATTAACCTTGGTGGCGGGATAGAGCACTGTATTTCAAACACAATTTTGTGTCACTTGGATGACTGAGAGCAATCCCAAGCTTTGCTGGGAGTACTTAGATGCATTTTTACCCAACTTTGAGATTTCATATTTTACAGGGCTGCAAAGTGCTCCTAGGATTTTTAACTGGATTTTTGGTATAAAGTACAGATGGACCTGAATTCGAAAATGAAAAAGAACACTGGACAAATGGACATGGGATACCCTTGATCACCATAGGACTGACAATTAAATAATCATACAATGACTAAATATCATATTGGGATGATTTATAATTTTAACTATTGAGTCCAATATGCTCTTTGAACCCAGTCACTTCAAATCAAATCTCATGAATCTGGTGGTTCTTCTTTCAATAATTTCAGCTAACCTTGAAGCACCCCCAAGGATATTACTGTGACTATTTCCTTTTACATTGGCAAAGTTATGGTTGAGACTTCCAAACAGGTGAGGTATTAGGATCCAGAATATGGTGTTTAGTCTAACTCCATGGTCAGAGGTTTATGGCAGATTTTCCTTCAAGCAGCAACAAAGGTAGTTAGTGACATGCAAAGATAAACCCATTGCAAGCACATATCATATAATTTTGTAAATTATATACCTTTCTTCTGATAGGAGAAAGTCAGTCCTACATTTCTAACTGCTAAGTAATTCATATTAATTTCACTCTCTGCTCATTTAAATTTGAAGAAAAGCCCTTACTTAATCCTTCAGGTATTGACCCTGCAAAATTCAATACACTGCACTATTCAGTATTTCTTGATTAGGTAAGATGAGAAAAGCAATGCCAAACACACAAGAGTCAAAAAATGAACCACAGAGAAAACATTATGAACTTTTGTCTGTTTAAAATAGCTGCTTTTCCAGGTTGTCCTGTGCTTTGAATTATTATTTAACTTTGATTTCTTTCACTAGAGCTAGATGTGAGATTTTCTCTTCCCTTAATGACTTTTTTATCTCTTTTGTATATTTACATGCAAATGTGATTAAGAAGAAACATGCTTTTATGTCTTCAACATATTTAATAAATGGCATTGTTTAGTCTGAAGAAAAGGAGGGCCAGAGGGGCCTTGTTGCTCTCTACAAGTACCTGAAAGGAGACTGTAGCCAGGCAGGGGACAGCCTTGCTCCCAGGCAATAGAATGAGAGGAAATGGCCTCAAGTTGCAATAGGCTGGGGTTTAGACTGAACATCAGAAAAAAATTTCCTTACCTAATAGGTTGTCAAGTGTTGGATCAGGCTCCCCAGGCTTGTCATCTGTGGAAGTATTTAAAAGGTGTGTAGCAGATGTGGCACTTGGGGACATGGTTTGGTGGTGGACTTGGCAGCGCTGGGTTCATGGTTGGACTCTGTGATCTTAGAGGTCTGTTCCAACCCAAACAATTCTATGACTCAATGACTGGCAGAAAGGCAAGGCATAGAAAATCAGTTTGATGTGACAATCCTGTTTTGTATAACTCCCTGATCAGTGGATGCCAAACTCAGGGGGAAATGTTGGATCTTGTGAGCAGACACATTTTTGGCTGTCCTAACTCCAAAAGTCAACATTAAGTTTGTAATGCAGATGGGTAGGCTCAGGACACTTATGCTTGTCACCTCTGGTTGGAACTGCTGTTAATGTTAATTTATAACTCTCTGTGGTGCACCTGTTATGTGTTGTCCTGTTGTCAGTCCCTGTCTGGCTACACAGTCAGCCTACAGGGGTCTGAGCTCTGCAACATCTGGTGTCTGAAAAGAGAGAGACTCTGATGTCCTGAGCAAAGAATAGATCTGAAACATCACTGTATACTGGTTTGGGCAAAACTTCTTCTGTTGCCTTATAAATTCAAGACATATGATTAAAAAATTATCTTGAAAACAAAGGATTAAGTATGGGAAAGTAAGTCAAAAATCCAAAATGTGCTGCAAAGATATAGCAAAATGCAGAAACAGAATTATTACCTATGAATAATTCTGCTATATAAGCATAGCTTATTATAGAATAATAAGCTATGAATTTAGAATTATTAGAGGTGGTAGTCAGCATTTTTTTCAGTTATTACAATGGAGCAAGGCACCATCCTCCACTGCTAATAAGCTGTTCATATAGTAGTGGGAAACAATACCTGGGATGTGAATATCATTTAAGTAAAGATATAATGTAAGGGAAAATTTTCTAAGTTCCCTCATTTCATTATTACTAATTCTAAGCAAGTTCCTTTAATACAGGTTAATTCTCTTAATAAATTTACCCTCCCTTACATTCTACCTGGCTGTTTATTTCCTATCCAGTGTACCTTTGACAGGTACAGCATCCAGGTTACCTCTTGTGTGATATTTTGCTTTGTTAAAAAAGCTGTACTGTGAACAACCAAGTCCATGAAGTTTAGGTACAGCAGTTAAAATGCCCTGGTTGTGAATGTCATTCATCCAATCCAAGACTGTCAGAAGAAAACATATGGGCTATTTTAACATTCTCAGGCTTTATACCTGCAATTATAAACAGTTTGCTTAACAAAAAAAAAAGAAAAAAAGACACATTCACATCTCCCCATATTTCATTTCCTATGGCTAAGTATTTCCCAATTTACATATTAATGCAGTTTAGCCAAAAAAAGTTTACAAGACCACCTGGGAAAAATTCCACTAGGTGGATGGTCACTGCAGCACTGGAAACAGAGTTCAGCTGAGTATTTTCCTCATTGTTCTAAATTTAAAAATGACTGTGTTAATGTCAAATACAGGACAGAGTTGTGAATGCAGTCCATAATTCAGGACCTTAGTGAGCTCCCAGAAGAACATAGTTATGCTTTGATTTTTTGAGTTTTGGGTCAAATGTATATTGCAAAGTGGTCCTGTTTGCCCAGTGGGCTATTGTCATACCCAATTATCTGAAAACAATAATGTTAGGGAAATTTTAAAATGAATAAGTTTTTCACTTTGAAATAACTTGAAAATTATTCTGATTAACTTGAACTCAAGCCACTCTTTCAAGAAATGTCTCTTTTTTCACTCTCGATGTTTGGAAATAAAGAAAGATATTGAAAATCTTTCATTTTGTGGGGAGCTTCCAAATCTGTCCAGCTGATTTTCAAAACATGACATTATTCTCAGTGAGAGTAGCAAAAGCAGGATATACAGATACTTTTTCTATTTACAGCTTGTTTAATAATTTCTTCTGCATTTCCAAACTCTAATATAGCTTAAGAGTCGCAGAAAAAAGAGTCTTTTTTGAAGGGCAAAAACACCAAGCCACAGCAAGGCCTTTTACCCAGACTTGGTACCACCTGACAGAAACAATCAACTCACTGCAATATGCCAAAACAAAAACCAGTCATCCAAGCCTGCCCTTTTCCTGCTTTTGTTAAAGGTGTCACAAACATCCATATAATGTATTTCTGGCAAAAATGAAAGACTTCAAAGAATAGCCAGGTCACTCAGTGTCACTCAGAAACACAGCAATGTCTCCTGGGGCATATTCTCCAGCAATGCCTAATTCAGAAGGATGGGTTTGCTGGTTTTGCTCTCAGTCCTTCCCTTTTCCACACTGTGAAAGACAGGTGTGTCCCATGCTTTGGATCAGACTTATTTAGCCCTAATTTGCTGTTGCATTTCTTTCCATGGAACCCAACCAGATGAATGACTTTTCTTTGGTCTGATAAGCTCCCCTTTTCTAGGTATGTCAGAGTTGAAATATTCCCTTCAGAAAAATGCCCAGGAGCATTATTTTCTCAAACCCACCTTCAGCTGTCCCCTGTAGCACGTTTTGCTCCCCTGTAGAGCTGCCCTCACGTCCCATTATTGAGATTCATTACATACATAGGCAAGTGAGAGTGACTCAGCAGCAATAGGGACATTATTCCCTTTTTCTCATGTCTACAAGATGGGTGTCTGTGGAATAACAGCAGAGAGAAAGATACATTATTGTGTCACCAGGGTGATGGGAGCTGGAGCTCCAATTTATAGTAAAGTGTTTCTGCACACATTTGCATTCATTTTTCATATTTTGATCTGACAGAACTGCTCTATGTAGAGACTGTCAATGTGTATCTGTGTGAGGGGTGAATGCTTTGCCCAGACCATGGGGTCATTTCAAGGGGTTTCTGTTTCCATCATGAAAACCACAGACCCCACAAGTGCCAAAGTCAGGCCCCTGAAATCATCTTTATGACTATATCAACTTCAGCCCATGAGACGTTAAAAAATCTGACAGGGAGAGCCAGAAAAATCTGTTAGTCTGCTACCAATTTTACATGTGGTGTTGGACATTTCTGCCTTCTTTCATAGTTTGTTTCATTAGCTCTTCAGGACAGCACTTTCTATACAGTGGATAGTCTAAATGGGATCCTGCCCTCTGCTTCAGCCTTAAAGTTTTGCTATAGAACAAAGACCTGTAATAAATATATTTACTGGCCTTCCCATTAAGGTGCCTTTTGTGAAATCTATTTGATGGAATTGTTTCACAATTACCTCAGAGTGAAACCCAGGGCTTTTAGAGCTGTAAACCAGCTGACATACAAGTGTGTTCATCTGAATTTATTTTAAAAATAAAGGCACTTTGACTGCCATCACACATTTCCCTATACTATTCTCACTAATTAATGCTTTCAGTGCAGGTAACAGCTACAATTAAAAGTTGTTTTAGTATCTAAAATCAAAACACCAATCTAGGATTGAAATGAGAACTCTTGAAAGAAATAAAAAATTTAAAAAAACAGATTTTGTTATAAAATCATCTTACTTGTTTGTCTTTGTGGAGTTTTATGAAGGAGGGAAAAGCAGGGGTTTTGTTTCCGAAGTAACAAAAAAACTAGAAATAAGAATCACACTCTAATGCTAGCTGTAGTGAAGGCACTGGTACATAATTCATCACTCCACTAATGCATTCTGGCAGAGGATTATTTCACATGCATGGCAGGATGTGTCAGACCCTTTGATTTAGGGTCTTCTCTAACAGACTCCATTTTCCAAGAAGTGCAAGAGGGTTCTGCTTCCTCCCCCATAAGAACTATCAAATTCAATAGCAATATTATAAGTGATTGACTACACCCAAGGAATATTGAGTGCAGATCAAGCAAATCATATCCACAACATAAAATTAACTAAGCTTTTTGAAGCCCAAAGGTACATTTGAGAAAATCTGGTAAAGCTGCTTCTTAATATTCTTGGTGAAAAAACATAGTGTGGATCTTCATATATTTTAGCATTCTACTTCCTATTCTCATATTGGAAGATTAGTTAAATAGCATTTTTTTTGTAAAAGAAATAAAATTCCCTGTAAGTATATCTAACCAAAAAACCAAAAAAATTTGGATGGACTGTGAATGTCATTTAATTTTACTGTGTCTCCTGAATTGCAGTATTCATATCAAACAAAAGGATTTTCATTCTTTTCACTATATTTATGGCGTGAGCTGCACATGCAGCTGTTCTACTCCCCACATATCTATCACCTGACCAAAGATCAAACTCTATGTACCAAAGTTATCTAAATACACAAAAAATAGTCATTCTAGGCCTTCTGATATTTCAATTTTCATAATTAATCCACATTAGGGAAATTGGAAAAGAGAAAATAGACTTAGCAAAGTGTGCCCATTTTCAGTTTATCTACTTGTTAAACTGTTAGTGATTAGATTAATTTAAAAAATGCTGTCCATGAGAAGACCCTCAGTCCCCCCTTGACTAAAGGCAGCTGAATTAGCTTATTTCCTCCAGCACAGTTGGTGGTGAACACTTTTCTCTCCAGCAGTTACATGGAAGATGGAAGTTGACAAAGTTCCTAATCTAAAACCCAAACCTGTTTTTTAAATAAAAGGGTGAGAATAGTTTTCCCTCTTTTCCTTGATGCAGGAAATATTCTTGTTTCCTTCAATTATAAAGGATTTTAAAACTGCTCTTAAAGCATACTGGTTTAAAGCCTGGCTTTATTTTTGTACTTGAATGTTTATGATTTAATCTGTGAAGCTGTGTAAGGCAGCATGATTTAATAATCTTCTCTAATCTGGAAATCTGTCTGTATGAAAGATGACTTGAGTAAAGAGAAGCTGTTCCTTGCATTTTGATTGGATTTTCAGACCTGAGTCAAATTAGTCCTCAGAGGTTCTAAAAACTCTTACTTTTATTTATAGAATATGTGTCTCTCATGTTCTGTTCAGGAATTTTGGACATGGTGGCTCAAACTTTCAGGATCGTACAGTTTTAATCATTTTAATCTTCAAATGTCAGTCTTTTTACATCTGTAAGTTCTCCCAGATTTTCTGTTTCCTGTTTTCACTTTTCTTTGACAAGCATCTGGAAATTTTTGCAAGCCAAGTGCACATTCTCTATCTACAACATTAGAAGCTGAGATTCTCCATCTTGCTCTAGTTTTTAATTCCCTCTCCCACTTTTCTCTTTTCATATTTTGTAACCAATTACAATAATCATAATTACCATAGGCTATCCTGCATAGCATCAATTTACATTTTTTCTAAGAGCAACCATACAAAAGATGTAAATATCCTGAAAGCAGATCAAAGCTCACTCTTCCATTGAAAAATATTTAAAATTAATCAGGAAACATGACTTACAATTTGTACTGTGGGGTTGAATCAAACTCATAAAAGAAATTTTGGGTTGAGGCTGGCCATCTGTTCTTAAGTCATTCAAAAAAAAAAGTCCTACATGACTTAAGGACAACATTTTCAGCCTGAATTGACTTCCTTGGGCTCTTGCATCTCCAAGACTGTAAGTTAAGGTACCCAGATTTATAGTGTGTATTTCACACCATTTTTCTCTTATTTTATTGTCCCAAAATAGTGAATATGTTTGTTGGTACTCAGTAGCTAAAATCATTAACCGCAGTGATATTCAGTTTGATTAACATAGACTGGAAAATAAAAACATATATGATTGAATGTTTTTTTGGGAATTATTTTTAGCTATGAACAGAGGCAGCACCCTTTGAACACCTTAATCTTCCAGTTTTACTTTAATTGCTGCTTGACACTCTTTTCCAAAGCTTTTGACTAACCCTGGTAAAATTTCTTATTATTCTTACCATGTTCTTAATGTGCTTCTAGAAAACTGGATCACTTTACACTTACACATTTGAAGTTCAAGTTCAAAACTTTATCTTTGAGGCTGTCTTAGAGTTTTGTGATGGGGCTTAGGAGTAATATATTTGGGTTAATTTCTGCAAGGCATTGTCTTTTTGGGTTTCATGAATTTCTTTACAATAAATACAGTCTGAGTTTATGCTGAACAAAGTCTAAGGTGTGACTGTTTATTAGACTACTCTTAATGCATAAGCTTACCTTTATTATTATTAATTTATTATTAAAGAGTTACCTTTATTTGCCAAATAATGTCCTCATTAAATTTATTAGATACTGAGGGTACAGGAATTGATCATGACCAAAAAAAAAAAGAGCTTACTAATACATTCTTAGAAATGGAGAGGAAAAGTATGTTGGCTAATACAAATAATCTTTCAAGGCTAGTTTTGCATGACTCAAACAAATTGTCCTCCTCACTGTGTTTACATCCTGATTCTGCTAGCAGGTAAGTTGTGCAATTATCCTACTTTATTGTGTGTTAGTGGGTGTGTGAAATGTGTACTCTACATCTACAAATAGTCACAGCCCATTTGGCAACAAAATGGACAAAAGAAAGATATGCCTTGTGGTTTGTGTCCAATTGGAACATTATTTATGAACAGCTACTTGTAACAATTCTAGTTTCAGGATGAGAATTATTGCCATGGTCTGGCTGGAGTTCTGCAAGTGCTAATTTGGATACATATGGACAGATTAGTTGTTTTAAGTTCATTTGAGCAGTGTACTGATGTCAGTAAAAGAGGCTGTTCAGAGCTCAGCAGCCTTGGAGCTGCAAACATCAGTGACCAAATGGCACCTCTGTAGAGCTTTGCTTTGCTCAGGGGGCTCACCTCAGCAGTGCAGCTCTGCCAGAGAGCCTTCAACAGATGGTTCAAACAGCTGGGAGTTTTACTGGCTTCTCTTTTCTCTCACTGCCTCTCTTACAACTTGTGAGGAAAATACTAGTGTGGAGAGACTATCAAGAGGGATGGCTCATGAGAGAGGGACTGTCTGGGTGTTTCTCAGGCCAGCACAGCCTGAGAAACCAAATTTCAGGTCCTTCAGGGCCACAGCCGTGGGAGTGTATGGCCCTGTGTCTCGGAGCCTGCATCTTGACCCCCACCCTCAAGCTGATGTCCAAGAAAATCTGCATCTCCAGGGAAGAGCCTGGTGCCAGAGGCTGTGCCTACCCAGGCTGAGGCATCAGGCTCTGTCTGCTGGACTCTGCTGACCTGGGAGCCAATGAAATCCCCATCTCCCAGCCCAGGGAGCTGCCATCTCCCCAGCATCCCATCAGATTCACTGGAAATCTTGACTTTGTCTTTGAAGCTTCAAGAGTAGTGATCTTAATAATCAGATGTGTGACGGTGTTTGCAGGGGTTTTAGGATGAGGGAAGAGACAAGAATGTTGACTCCATGTTTCAGAAAGCTCGATTTATTATTTTATGATATATTTATATTAAAACTATACTAAAAGAATAGAAGAAAAGATTTCATTAGGAGTCTAGCTAAGAATAGAAAAAGAAAGAATAAATAACAAAGGCTTGTGTCTCAGACAGAGACTCCGAGCCAGCTGAGTGATTGGCCATTAATTAGAAACAACCACATGAGACCAATCACAGATCCACCTGTTGCATTCCACAGCAGCAGATAACCATTGTTTACATTTTGTTCCTGAGGCCTCTCAGCTTCTTAGGAGAAAAAATCCTAAGGAAAGGATTTTTCAGAAAATATCATGGCTACACAGATGGAATTAAAATGCACTTTTTTATCCAAGAAGGTAAGAGACAGCTCAGTGAAAAGTACAAATGTTCACTTCCTAATAACTCCCTTATTATAAACACAGTGGAAGTAGAAATGTGAAGAAATAAGATCCATGCAGCTCATTTGTTCACATTTTGATATCTTATCCATTATTCAGGATGAGTATACTGATTGAAAAAAAATCAATAAATATGAACATATCCATCTTCCAGCAGGATGAATAGGGCCTAAAACAATACATACAGCACTGTCTGGGCTAATCTACCAGATTATCTGAGTCAGCCACAGAAAATCTGAGCTATCTTTAGGCTCTGACATGTGGTAGGAGAATTTGGTTTAGTCCCAAGGTGAACCTTATATTCTTCTTCACTTATAAGCAAGCACATCTTCTCCCTTGCTGCTGATTAGAAACTCCTCTCAAAGAGCTTAAAAACTGAAAAGCATTTTCAGTTTGAAGACAGAAATTTTGTTTATTTCCGTCACATTGATTTTCAGTCTTGGGTATATATTTTTGACACGCAGCATCCACACTCGCTAGTTTTTACACACCCACATTATTACACCAGTGACCTCCAGCTGAGGGCTGGAGATAAAATAGTGGAAATGTGCCTCTTGAGCAAGAGATAAAATTTTCTCCACTTGAAGACTGCATTTCATATTAAATTCCTAATCACATATTTTATCTTTATGAGAAAATAAAATGCTAATCATGAAAATTTTCAGGAAAGTCAATTGTCAGGAATTGTCAAAAAATGCTGTGTAACCCAAGAAATATGATTTTTTCTATAACCAGCCAAAGAGTTGAAATGCTGTGGTATTGCAGGGTGTCAGAACATGTCTGTCTTTGTCTTCATTTTAGCTGAGATTGGTATTCACCTGGTGGCAAAGTAACTATTACTTCATATTTGTATGAGCTGAAGCTTTGTGAACACCAAGAATGGTGAGGGTCTGGGGCCTGGGAGAGAAAACTTACTGATTTCAAGGGAATAAGTGATGATGAAGAAAAAAACTACAATAAGAAAATATTTAAATATAACTCTTAGTGGACCCAAAGAGGAATGAGGAAGAAACTCTTATCCACGGTGAACATCACACAGGGAGAGGATGTGAGTTTCAGAATTAAAATTAGGAATCATTTCTCATGGAAAGGAGGTCAAACACTGGGACAAGGCTCCTGGAGAGGTGGCCAATGCTTCAAGCCTGTGTTCAAGAGACAATGCCCTTAATAATATTCTTTAGCTTTTGGTCAGCCTTGAAATTGTTGGGCAGCTGGACTGGATGAATGTTGCACATCCCTTCCAATGCAAATATTCTATTCTATTTGACTCAGTTTGATTCCTACTTCAATTCACCATAAAATACAAACAAAGCTGAAAACTCAGCACAGCTATCACCCCAATTCCTGCTTGAAGAAAGCTACAACTGTCAAGCTTAAGACAGGAGGGGCATTGGATCATAATGTGAGAGAAAAAGAAGGATTTTAGGTTATAGGAATTTGGGTCCTGTGTAATGATTTTAAGTGCATTGTTAATATGAATTGCTGTTTCAATTAGATAACTAGGAGGATTTGACCATTAAAAATTAGTTTAAATTATAGCAGTTATTACTTAAGTTATAGTCTTGTTATTCCTGTTCATTATTATTCTTTATGTTTTAATTCTATACATGCAGTGTATCCCTCTTGCCAGTAACATTTTATCTAATACAAGCCACACCTTGAAACCCAGTCTCAGAACCAAGCTGAGATATGGCTGTAGAACATAGCTGTATTTGTTTATATGATGTATATTTTGAAATGGCAATGCTTTTAACTAGCATATTGCTGCTTGGTTGGCCTATTACTCATTCATTTTTCTTGTCCCTAACATATGTAGCAAACACCCACAGCTACATATAAAGTGCACTTGATAAATACAATATCATCAGGAATGAGGAAGTGATATGGTAGCACTTGTCCTTTTATTTATTCTCAGGACAGCACATAGGGTGGGGATGACTGAGTGGGTCAGGCCATTCACCCATCTGTCTTTATTTTGCAGGTCTTATGTTGTAACACAGGAATTATATTTCTCTGCCATATTTACTTCAGCTAGATGTTCTCTTGTCCTTTTGTAAGTCCAGCTCTTGGAAGCTCTGGGCACTCATTTTATTCTCCAAGATAAAGGTGCTTTTTTAGAATTCATTATTGTCATGGAGACAGTCATACAACATTTTGAGTGGTATTACTCAGACAACAGGAGGGCTAACATCTTGCAAGGTCAAGCCTTTAGAAAGCATGCCAGGCCTATAAGATCCTTTCCAACCCAAGGCATTCTAAAGTTCTATTTTAAAAATATTATCCTTCAAAGAACAGAATATGCTAAACTCTCCAGACACCTTACAGGGAAATTTTCAATATTTACAAGTTAAATACTGTGAATTTAACCTGCTTTTCTCTGCTAAATTTCTAAAGGTAGTCACAGTTTTTCTTCTGTATGTGGTTAAAAAATTATGCCTTTTTGGTAAACATGACCAGCTCAACAATTATTTTGTCTTGTTCAAGATCTCTAAACTGAGTGCTTCTCTGTCTGCTAAGCAGATCAATACATTAAGTGTCCTCAAAGTTCCCTTTATGTGATGATTGCATTAAGCTCTATACAAAACAACTTCTATTCAAATAATTCTATAGATGATGTTTGCTATCCATTTCTTAATTCAAAAGCTCCAGCTTAAAGGGAGGAAAACAGATCCCCTCCACTTTCAGCAACTACTGCCCTACCAGCAGCCAGTTCTAAGGAAAAGCTTTCCACCCCTGTGGTGAAGGCTTAGAATCACAGAATATGCTGAGTTGGAAGGGTCCTATCAGAATCATGGAGTCCAGTCCAACACCTGTGCAGGATACTCCAGTCCTGCAGGATTGGAGTATCCTGCACAGGTGTTGGACTGGACAGGATACTCCAATCACACCAAAACCTTCTTGAACTTTGTCAGGCTTGGTGCTGTGACCACTGCCCTGGAGAGCCTGTTTCAGGCTCAACCATCCTTTGGGTGGAAAAAAATTTCCTGATATGCAACATAAACCTCTCCTGACTCAGCTTTAGGCCATTTCCTTGAGTCCTGTGACTGGGCACCAAAGTGAAGAAATCAGTATCTGCCCCTCCTCTTCCCTTCATGAGGAAGGTGAAGACCATGATTAGGTCTGACCTTAGTCAGACCAGGCTGAGAAAACCAAGTGACCTCAGCAAATCCTCATAAAGATTCCCCTCCAGACCCCTCACTGTCCTCATGGCCTCCTTTGAACACTCTCTAATAGCTCAATCTCTTTTTTATATTGTGGATCAAAACTGTCCCCAGCTCTCAGGGTGAGGCCACCCCAGAGCAGAGCAGGACAATCCCCTCCCACTGGTAGCCCAGTGCTGTGCCTGCTTCCCCCAAGACAGGGATGTCCCTCCTGGCTCACATTAAACTTGCCACTTGTCATCTTAACTCAAAGCTCCCATACCTTCTTGGTAATTCCTTATAGGCATCTCCTTACAGCACTGACTCCTCACAACACAAACAACAAATTTCATCTCTCTCCTTACTTAGCTAATCCACTCTTTTATAGCACTCATCCTTATTGGACACAGCTGTGGCCTGTTAAGGGCAGGCCTGTTCCTAATCTTTTGTGCTCAGTACAGCTGCAACTCCTCAGGGGTGAGACTGCCTTCTGCAGTGTCTTTATTTTCGTACATTCTGTCCCCCCACAGGCACTGACCAGGATCCCCAGGTCCCTTTCTGTAGCTGCTCTCCAGCCTCTCGTTCTCTCCTCTGTACACACATCCCCACCTCAGCTGCAGAACCTGGCTCTTGCCTTTGTTAAACCTCACATGGTTGGTGTTTGTCCATCTCTCTAATTTGTCAGAGTGTATCTGCAGGGCCCCCTTGCTCTGACAGCTTCTTGCAATTTAGTGTTGTCAGCAAACTTAGTATTCCTTAGAGGTTGGGTTTGTGTACCCAAAATCTAATACCTCTGCTTCAGGGAAAGAACACATCTGCTTTTTCATGTAGACGTTTAGTTCAGGAGCAGGTAACTGAGAAAATCCTAGTCTCTTCTCCAAGAGTTAATTAAACTATATACAAACAGTTATGAAAAAAAGAATTTTTTAGTGCTAAAAGTCCTGTGCAAGCTGTTATAAGTTCTAGGTTTTATATTTTAAACCCCTTAAACTTTAAATAAAAATTCTTGCTCCACATTTTGCAAAGTGGTGATATTGACTCCTTAGAGTTGGAGTGACTATAGCTGATTTTGATCCAACACAGGAATTCCTCTCTAATCTTTATTTAGTTGCCACACCAGCACAAAGGGACTGTCTTTGCTCCATCCTTCACAGATTTCCCTGTTTTAGGCTTCATGTTACTTGCTAAGGGAATGATAACGAATTCTATTTTGCGGTATTTAATTCCCTCCAGGCACTGATTAAGGAACATTAGGTATTTAACTCAGAGATATAAATCAAAGCCAACTTCAAAGTTTGGGTTTAGATTTGTTCAATGCCTCTTGAAATTGCTTTTCTTATTGGCAAGATTCATGAAGGTGACAGATTCTCAGCAGCTCTATTCTTGTGAAGGAACACTAGAAGCTGTAAAAATTAAGGATGCTTTTAGAAATATAGGATGCAGTATTTTTTTCAAATTCCTTTGTCTCTGGGGTGCGAGGGGGAGGTGGACAGAACCTTTTGAACTGAAACTATATTTAAAGGAAAGCAAACAAAAAAACCCCACCCAAGCATATGGAAATTCTTCTTTTCAGCCAGCCATACAGATTTTACTCAAGGCTTGTTGACTAAATTCTGGTGTCTAGTACCTGATTAATAATCCTCTAAATGATTTAACCTCGTTTAATGTGTGGGCTATGATTCCAGTTTAAAAAAAAAGAAACAACAAAAAACCCAAAAAAACCCTGAAATGTCCACAAACAGAAGAAACTTGAAAAGCCCTGGTAAATATTGTAATTTATGGTTCAGCACCAAAATTCATTACAATTCCAGATGGCCTCGAGGTTCTTAGCAGGTAATTTGTTCTTAACTGGAAGAAGCATTCCTCTTAGGCAGAGCTGAATTATCTTACTTTATTTTTTCTGTTTGTTTTTTTGTTTGGGTTTTTTTGTGGAGCAAACTACATGAGGGACAGGCCTGGTGGAAGGCATTAATATTTTCCTTCAGGGGAAACATAGGAATTCACTAAGGAAAAATGGAAGAATGGTGCCTGCATGAAGAGAAAGTTAAAATTACATCTATGTCTATATCATCTATATCTATATCTGTGTGCATGTATATATATCTATATCATCTATATCTATATATTGGATAAAGCTGTGTCTGGTAGCTTTAAATTAGACCCTGGCTTCCCTCAAGTCCATTGCACACTTCATTTGATCTCCTTGGGGACAAGTTTTCTATTTAAATTTTCTTCACTAAATTTATGGAGTCAGAATATGTTAAACAACTAATGAGTAGGTATTTAAGGGGTGACTGGAGCATTTTTTGAGAGAGAAATATCTCTCAAAATTAGCCTCATTTTCTCTAAGCAAACAGTAAATTCTTCATTAATATCATGTAACCTATACTTATAATTTATACTCATGTATCTAAAAACATTAAATTTTACCTCTAGAATATTACTTATCTCTTAGTACTATACACTACTTTAAACATTTGTAAACCTGAATTTGCTCCTTAACTTTTTTCTTTTATACATTTTTTGTTGCACCACTTCTTTCCTGAATGAACGTGCTGAAGACAGATTGGTAGTGTGAGCACAGTACATAAACCCAGCTCGAAGGACAACTGATTTTCATAGAAAATACAAAGCTCTGGATGCCCCTAAGGTCTCCACACTTTTTACTGAATGTGCAGTGTTTCAAAGAGGGCAGGAAGGAATGGAAGAAAGAAAGTGATGGAAATGTATTAAGTTTATTATGAGAAAGCAACATAGGAAAGTAGAGCCTCAATTACACCAATGCTCCTCCTCTGTCCTTCAGTTAATGGATGACATGAAAGAATCACTGCATTCTGTCTCCAGGTGCCTGCTGGACTTCACCTTTCCTCTTCTTGACTCTACCTTTTATTATTCAAAAGGGTATTAGACATCCAGAGCAAATAGTTGAAAGATCTGAAAGTTGTTTTCTCATTTGTAGTTGACTAATAATGAAGTGTTCTCTAAGTCCACTTTGTATCCAAGTGAAATATGGCTCAAATGCACCAAATTTCCTAAGGAACTGAAGATTGAAGTGCATGGTAATTGTACTAATTATTATTATAATAATGTAGTTTTTTTGATACTGCTCTTTGCAGCAACTTTTTAAGGGACAAAACAATTTGTGTTTCCCAGGAAAATGTCGATTACTATAAGTATTTTATAAATTAGTTTTCATCACGGTTGGAAAGAAGAATATAGATTTATATCTAAGGAGTAAAATAAAAAAATCATTATAAGAGCAGACTAAATATTACTTTAATCACCAATCCAATTAGCAATAATATTAATAAAAGGAGAGGTACTCAAGCTAGTTTATTAGAGCTAAGACACAGCTTTTAACATCCAAGGAATATTGTGATAACCACCCTGCTGTTATAACACACACAGCTGCCCTGCTCCTTATCCCAGATAAGGTGTGTGTTTAAAAGAAGGGAAGAACTGCATCCTCAAAAGTCACCTGGAACAGATCTTCCTCCTGCATCTAAATTCAAGTGTCAGAGCAAACTGCATTCTTCCCTAATGTTTCTGCGGGCTGAAAGGTCGGCACTATCACTTTTAGTGCTTTCATTCCCGAAGGAGGAGCGGCCGCCCGGGGCTCACTAGATGGTGCTAGGCACAGGGAGCATCCCTGCACCGCCGCAGCTGGCATTGGAATGGGGGAAAAGAGCTTTGGAGAAGTGACTCATGTGAAAAGGAACCGGTGGTGTGCATTTGTCAGATCATCCCTGCATTTTAAAGCAGCCTTTCTGTCTGATAATAACTTGTTGCAGTTGCATCAGTATTCCCCTTTTTATCTTGCTTTAACACTGTCTTTTGCTGTTCCGCCTTTCTTCACTTATGTATTAATTATCTCATTATTGTTTATTTTCAGTTCCTCTTTGAGTGACAAACCTATCATCTTGTCAACAGGTTGTTTTCCTCAGTTTTGATTCCTGTGTGTAGTTTTGACCCTACCAATTTTCCTCTTCACCCTGCCAGCTTTCCTTGGGGCCACATCTCCTGTTTCTCACTTCCAGCCCATCAATATCTGCAGCTGCGCTTCCTGCAAGCCTGATTTATGCTGAGCTGCATCCTGCCCCAGGCCAGAGACAGTGAAGTGCATCACACCCATTCTGCCACGGCCCATCAGAGGGTCCCTGCCCTGTCTGGGCCATCCATGGCCCCTCAGGTGTGTGTCTGTCCCTGCAGCTGCCACTTTTCTGATTGCCCCTGAGCCTGTTTCGCTGGTTTGGGAGACTCCTGGAACCACCCTGCAGCCACACCAGCCCTATCCTGTGGCTGCTGGCCGCTGCAAGAGCAGCACCAGAATCTCATCCATCCCCCAGTGCTCCCACAGCACATCAGTCCCACCCCAACCACTCTTTTCTGGCTGAACTTTTGGATGCAGACAACATACATTTGAACAGCATCTGTACAAGTAGCTCCTTAAAGAAATGCTGTGGTGTCAGTCAGCCCCAGCACCTCACATTAATCTGATGAGACTGTGTTAATCATAGAGAAAATGTTGGGTTTTACTTTACAAAGCACACAATGCCATGTATGTTTTTAAGTAGAAGTCTTAAATGATGCCTCTTAAATGCCTTAAATGCCTCTTAAATGATGAAAACAGTACTGCAGATACTTGCTGCTGGATAACAGGTAAATATTGTAATGTTAGTAGTAATTACTCTGTACTTCAACAGGTTTTTAACTTGATGATTTGTGGGACAAGACAGACAGCAGCTGCGTGTTGAAGGTCACCTGGTGGGGACAGGCAGGTGAGCACAGTCTGGTACACAGAATCAGATTTGTAACTTTTAATTAATGGCTGTTTCCAAGCATGACTCCCATGGTGACTTTCTCTGAAGATGGAATCAACAAAAAAAAAAAAAAAAAAGAGAGAAAAGAGAGAAGACCTATTTAAAAACAGGGCCCTGATCTGCATAGAATTTTCCTTAGTGGCAGACTTACAAGGCCTCAGGAAATATTATCCAGATGCATGACTTCTTCTAGCAGATGACAAAGCCTTTGATGTCACTTATTACTTGGAACTAATTCTGAGATTGTAAGTATGAGTTTAGGTATGCAAGATGCACTCTATCCCACACAACTAAAAAAATAAATAAATGCCACCATACTCCCAGGGGTTTTTTAGATCTTGTATCCAAGTCTTCCTTCTAATTTTCATATTTATTTCTTAGTAGTTCCACTGGTATAATGCATGAGTTTCTCAACAGGGTGTGTGGGTTAATTCCAACCAAAGTGGCACTAAAACTACAAACTACCTATTCCTCTCACTGTCTTAAAATACTCTCACTGTCTGAAATTTCTCCCATTTTATAAAACATACCACAGGGGTAAAAATAAAACAAACAAAAAAAAAGAGACAATACAGTTCATTTTTTATTCATTTGAAACAGAAGGCAGATTTAGGCAGGTACAATATGTGCAATATATAGGAAAATCTTGCCAATTTCAGCACTTTAGCCTTCTTAATGACTCCCAGTTAAAAATGAAGCTTAAAAAATTAAAAGTATATACAAAAAGTCTTGGCACACACACACACACAAAGAAAGAACATCTACTTTTCGAAATGTTTTTACTCAGCTAAGTGGACTTGACTGTCATGGAAAATGTCCCATTTTTGGAGCTGGTAGACTGTCTGTACCTATCAGCATTAAACAAGTTGGCTCTGAGTAAAATTACTTTGAGAAAGGGTGCTTATAAGCACCTTTGTTCTGAGTTTGTGCTCAGAAATCTACTGTAGACCTCCCATGGTCAGACTGAGACTTGCTTAGTCAAATGATTTCTTCAATGGTGTTAGTGAAACAAATCATATCAGAAATTCTCTCATAATGAGCATGTAAAATCTGAGACACTGATTGGAATGAAAGGCTGCTAATGCTGTAGGCCACAGCAATCCCTGGATGCAATTGCTTTTATTTCCTACTAAATGGTTGTTAACCAACCTGAGGCAGCACTGGGTGGGAGTTGGTTCTGGTAAAAAATGAAGTTCTCTTACAAGGTCTGCTTGTCAAACATAGTAAGAAATAGAATTTTATCAGATTTTTCCACTTATTCAATATGAGTTTAAGTTACAAAAAATGTAAATTGGGACTTAACATATAAATATATCTCTAAGTTAGCTGATTAAAATCATTGAATCAGAGTAAGGACACTTTTGATATGTGACACTGTTGCTGGTATTAGCTAATAGAAATTAATTCTCAGCAGTACAGATTAGGACACTGGTTTAGATAAATTTTTAGTTTTTAAAAATAATGATTAGCTACAAAAACTGCATAATATGACCATAACATTATTGATTATCATGATAACTGGTATTTTGTGTTTGAATTGTTTATCAATGAAGCCAGTTTGGATTTTTAGCTGCTGCATGGCCACACCATATGGGTATTTTTGCCCACAGATGTACCAGAGTATTGTAATTTCTTGCACTGGGTAAATAAAGAAACAACAGTCTGATATCAAGATGAGTTTTTAGCCTCCAGCTTGTGGCAGAAGGAAGTGGATTATTGTTTAACACAACCTAGAAGAGGAGATATTTATGTTCTACAGTTTAAAAAAGTGTAAATTCTGATAATGTATGTGGGTTTTTAAATGAAGTTTCCCCAATTTAGGAGGTATAGGTTTCAGTTTGGAGAAAAATTAAAGCAGCTAACTCTACATGAAGCTTTACTTTTAATTAAGAGAGGAGAAAATAACCACTCCCAAACAAGTGGAGTAAACAGCTTCATCTAGAGTCATATCAGAAAATAATAAATATTATCTGTAGAAGGTAGGAATGCTCAATAACAAAGTCCTGTCAACCCCATAGAGATGAAGTAAACTTCTTAAAAACACATTAATTTTGAATTTTCAGGGGAAGATGGAAAAAAAATACCTGGGTGCATAAATAAAAATATAATAAGAAATTTAACTTTTATATAGGAAGACATTAAAGAGAATATAAAATACTTAGGTCAGCAGTCCCTAGAATGAGTTAATTCAATGTTCAAAGATATATATGATAGGATAACAAAAATAATAATAAAGCAGCAGTTCTTTGAGGTACATATGAAAAGGACACTTGCTACAGCAGGCATGTGTACCAGAAAATTCTGAAGCTGACTTTTTTTAATGAGCGGTCAGAAATTAGAGCAGTTCAATAAAAATTTCATGATTTTCATCCATGAAGGTCTACTAAAGTCTACTGGACAAAGCCCTCACCTATCTCTGATTTTGAACTTAGCTGTGCTTTGACTTGCACCTGGTACAGATGACCTCCAAAGGTTTATCCAACTTAAATTAATCTGTAATTCTGTGATCTTTCTTAAATAAGGTGATTGGTTTTCTATATTTATGAAATGTGATTGATTTAATGTGCCTGGACATATCAGACTCAAAGGGAGTGACATCAGGAGTTCTTTAAATGTGGTATTTGAACTGTAATTTGGTTTATACATGTGAAATTCCAGGGCAAAGTGGAAAATAAGTTTCTGTAAAACTTTCCTAGGCTTGTAGTAATGAGTGGCCTCATTCAGCTGTGGAATTTTAGGGAGTGTTATTTAGAGCTAAACTTAAATGGCATCATCTTTGAATTATCAGCTTTTTCCCTGTCTAGAAAAGACATAATATGCATCAAGATCTCCTGCAGTTTCTGGATAGATCTTTATTTTGTAGATTTTAGAGGCATCCCATACATTTTAGCATTTTTCTTGAATGGTTTTGCTTGTTGTGCTGTCAGATTTATTGGCTCCTTCGCAGCTTGTAGTATTTTAAGTTTTAATGATGAAGCAGATTCCAGCTTTTGCTGTTTGTTTATTTGTTTGCTTCTTCACTTGTTTGTTTATAAAGCTGGAACCTCCTTATGTTTCATCTGTATGGCTCAATCAGATATCATCTCCACAGCATCAGGAATAAATCTAAAAGTGCAGTTTTTTAGCCACTGATCTCTTGTATGTTTGATCACTGCAAACAGTTTAGCTCTGATGAGTCCTTGCCATAGTACCCTTAATTAGATGCTTTTATGCTTTTCTAATATGATTTTATAACAAGCCACTTTTACCATTTACTTATATGTGATCAAGTAACTTGCTTCTAAGTTTTTAATCAACCAATATTTCAGCAATTTCTATGTCAGTTTTCAGAGTGCTGATCCATTATTTAGTAGCAACAGGTAGAGATCTGTCTTTGCAGGTTTTTTGAAATGTCCTTTCAATGCTTTTAATGACATTTCACACAACACCATAGAGGGTGAATGCCAGAAATCAAAAGCAACATGGTTACAATCATGTTGTATTTGCGTTCCCCCCAGATGAAGGAAGGAATGATGAATCCGACTCCATGCTCTCAGAAGGCTAATTGATTATTTTATGATACTATATTATATTAAAGAATACTGTACTAAACTATACTAAAGAATGCAGAAAGGATACTTACAGAGGGCTAAAAAGATAATAATGAAAACTTATGACTCTCTCCAGAGTCCCAATACATCTTGGCCCCAATTGGTCATTGAGTCAAAACAACTTACACCAGAATCCACTGAAACCATCTGTTGGTAAACAATCTCCAAACACATTCCAAAGGAGCAAAACACAGGAGAAACAAATCAGATAATGATTGTTTTCCTTTTTTTCTGAACTTCTCAGTTTCCCAGGAGAAAAATCCCAGGCAAAAGGGTTTTTCCAGAAAATGTGAATGCTACAACAATCAGGGTCTTTTTCAAAAGGGCTTAAACTCATACTAGCCAACCTGTAAGTCACACCACTGCTGCAGTGGGTGTGTCACATCTCAGAGCTGTAGGTGCATATCAGGGTTACACATTTAGCAATTACATTCTTTAATGATGCAATTTCTGGAGAGCATTTCAACAGAGGTAAAAAATAGATACATATTATGCCATTATTTCAAGTATTATTACCAGTATTATTTTCAAACATATCTCAACAGCAAAGTGGTGAGCTACTTTTTTTCTGCCTCTTCAACTACTTTATGGGCAGTGTCTCTCTTTTTAACAGTATTATATGCTAATGATTTGCTGTAACACTTGTGGACCAGAAAGATTATTCCTTTTTGCAGGGTGCACTTGCTGAAAAAGACACAGCTCACAGTTTGATGCCACCCGGCTACCTTTGAGCCAGTAACCCAGAGCCCTTCAGAAGTGGCTAAGAAAAACAAACATCTAGGGCATGATTCATCCAACCTATTTTAGACAGCAGCTTCAGGAGATGAGATGAATCAAGTTCCTGAGAACATTTGTGCTCTCCAATGAATATAGAGAGGGGTAAAACAACTAACCCATGGGAAGATCATTATGCTGTGGGTTACTGGGTTTGGTCTGATGATTCCTGATCTTAGCCCCTTGATTTTAGACCTGAAAAAACCCAGTTGTTTTATTATTATTATTATTATTATTATTATTATTATTATTATTATTATTATTATTATTATTATTATTATTATTATTATTTCTATTGTTGTTGTTATTTTTGTTACTAGTATTATCACTGTCACCATCACTACTACTGTTTTTACTGAATTTATATTTAAGTCAAGGGACTACTTAAGGTTCAGATGCTCAGAATTGTCATCTCAATGATATATTCACATACTTATCTTCTTATAAAAACTAAAATAAGGTGTTCTCAAACTGTTTTGTTGTTTAGCAAAATTGAATTTCTCATCGTATGCTGAAGTCACAATGTTCTAGCACGCATCCTAGTTGCACTTTTTTATATGTTTATTTCTGGGATTTTTGATGCAACTTGGAAGGAGAGTTTGGAGGTGACTCAGCTTTTGTGAATTTTCAGTGTAATTTCTAAGTTGACTGCATAAATTTCAATAAGTTTCTTTTTGTTGCAGTATATATTTGAAGTATTATCTAGGTAAAATCCACAGTAGCAGACTTCTGAAGACAGTTTGCAGACTGTGAATTTCCTATTAAATATGCTATAAGTGCTAATTTTATCTTTATATTTTATTATTGAGCCCTCTTTGACAGAACAATTTACAAATAATGCTATTCCATATTTTTAAATTCTATTGAAATAGAAAGTTATTCATTTTCTGCATTCAACATATCTGTGAGTAGCTTCTTTCCTCTCAGAAATTATTCTTCTCAGGGAATGAAGGATTCTCATAAGAACATTTTTAGTCCTGATTATTACCTCAAGGCATATTTGCATAGATTTAAAGTCTTATACAAATGATACAGACCTCAAGACCTATGAAAGATAATGTTTGTAGCTAATAGTTAATATAGTTAATAAATATATAATATAGTTCATAAATCTTTGGACTCTTCTTTCAGATCATATAAAAATTGTTTTCCAGTTCAAATTAAGCACTAAAAGAGTATGGAAGTACATTTTATTAATTTCAAAATGAAGCTATGTGGAGAGAATAAATGTAACCTGGTGATGATACTGCAACTCTAGGTAGCTAAGCATTGCTTTAGGTCATGAGAAGCAGTGTGGAGCTACAGGATCTTATCCTCTGAGATTTCCCTACTTAAATTTCCATTTCCTTCTGTTTGCTTCAGAAAAGGGTACTTGTCATAGTAACATAAGAAATAAAACAAAGCAAAATTAAGACTCCTTTCTGTGAGGAAATAGGTAAATACTTTTATTAATTTCAAAAAAGCCTTTGTTTAGCCACCAGAGTAAGAGGTATTTCTGATTCAGCTCAGGTTGATTGTGATTTGAGTGGCAGATTAACATAAAGGTCAAAGCTATTTCATAAGGCATTTGAGAATTTCTGTATTTCATTTAAGTATCACTTAAACATTTGTCTTCTAAATATAAGAACAATTAAGCAATTTGAGATCACTATCACAGGTTATTTTTATCATTAGGTAAAAACATTTGTCGCCTAAAACATTTGTTGCACATTAAATAGATTCTTCTGTGTTCAATTTGCCAACCAAAAAAGTTTCACTGGTTTGGAAGGCACAAAAGAAACCAAACTGGATGATCATACTGATCCTTCCATTTTTAAAATATATTTATCTGCTTTAATGAATGGAATATTATAAGAATAGTTCAACAAAATTAAATCGAATAGATAAAAAATATTTATTCATAAAAGTGCTGACAGGTGCCTTCTGTAAGTGTAAAATCAGACTTGAGGTGCAGTGTATTTAGGCACTTCTGTAAATGCCCTCTGTCATCAAACTTACTTTGGGTAATTTATGCTTTGACAATAAAAATATTAAATGAAACAGTAAAAGACCACCTAGCATTTCCTCCTACCTGTAAGATGATCTATATATTTATATTGTCTTACTTTTTATCTTTTTTGTTTCAATGGATTTAGGTGCTGACAGCATTAATATTGGAATTGTAGGTGCCTCAAACCTACTTGGAAGCATGATTCAGATCTAACAGACTACAATTCTTTTATCTATTCATCTGAAATTTTTTTTCAGTATAAGAAAAAACTATTTGACAAATATTTGTACAAAAATATGGCTGTATACAATCTTCAGTGGAATATATGGATAGCCTAGGCCTATGTAAAGTGCTCTATTTCTTAGATTTACCTGCTTATTTGGGGGGAAATCTAGGCTTTCTCACAGTGTTCCCATGAACTATGTGGCTTCACTCTCAAAGGAGAAGAAAATAAAGTCTGAAATTTCACAGGAGCCAGAGCTACAGAAACTGTGGTGCTGCTTTATGAAAATTTTATAAAATGGCTTCTAGTGAAGGTAATCATGACACTAAGTTTGGTGTTAGACATTCACTGAGTACTCTCTTGCAGTCTTCAAGCAAGAGATAAGTGAGAGTGGAGGAAAAATGTGCTGCATAAAAGATGTGTGCTGAGAGAACAAACATTCTCATCTAGTGTTGTGAATCTGTGAACACAGACTTCGTGGTTTGGTTTTTCTTAGGGGGAATTTCACTGTTTTCTGATTTAGAGGCATGTTTTCTAGGGTAGGAAAACAAGCATAAGCATTTGGGCTGTTAGGGTCTGACTGCAAATGGGAGCACTGTGAATTAATCTGAGGTGCATTCTCTACTTCTTTTCAGCCATTTCTCTGAACCTAAGGCAAACAGATGGCTGAGGATTTCTCTGAAAGATGAAGTGCTTCAAAATGAACATCTCTCAGGATGTAATTTACATGCTACTTGAAGCCTAACTTTTTTTTAATGTGATTGGTTTTTTTCTTCCCAAAAATATTAAAGCATAAAGGAACAAAAGCCAGAAGACAACAATAACATTTACATCACAAGCTACTTGTTCCTACTGTGATGTTGTTTATTTACTTATTATTCAAGCACTCATTATAGTTCCTCTTAGTATATCTTTGTCATCAATTCAAAGAAACAATATAATATTATGATTCCTTAATTTTTAATGCACCTAAGTATGTTTATATGGGTCATAAAAGCCTCAGGGATAGCAGCAGGCTTTTGATAGATTTTGTTCTTCATGGCTACTTTCCAGCTGATCACAGCTGCTGATTCCAGCAATATGTAAGCTCTTGACTACCATGCTCCTGTATTTTTCTCAGTGTAGCTACAGATACAAGGGGTGACAGAAGCTGCATAGTCTCTCCTGTAGCAGTGCCAGAGAGCAGTCTTCTCTCCTACACTCAGAGAAGACAGAGAGACTGAGGCTGGCTTTTTTTCTGTGAAAAAGGAATGCTGAGATATTCCCATTCCTTTTCTAGTGAGTAGATTTGATGAATAAGATGTTATTCTTCTTTGATAGTGTAAAAGCTTTAAAGATTGATTTACTTATCCAAATTTAATTCTTTGAATCTGCTTAATCTAAATATTGGCTAGCATAGCCAATATTGTTAGCATAGATCAGTATTTAAGTGGCTAAAATATATATGATTTAACACCTTTGAAGCTATTCCTGAGATGGGATGTCCAATAAGAACTCAGAATCACAGAAGTTTTTTGTACTTTACTCAGTAATGCTGTTTACTCAGTAATGTTTGTGACAAGTTTACCTGCCATACTGTATCATCTTTTGTCTTTCCTTCACTACAACATTTGTTCTTTTCTGGAGAAATTACTGCTATACACAAATATTTACTTAGGATCTTCCTGGGTGGCTGTACTTAGCACAGAAAAACTATCATGAGATAACATTTCACAGTTGGAGTATTCAACAACTTCCAAAGACATTCTCTTTTTTCATTTTTACACAGTCCACTTTTCTTCCACTTTGGAATAAAAAAAGACATCAGGGATAATCCATCTGCATTGAAAAGTGGAAAATACTCAACAGGTTGCTCTTATTTAGGTGGCACTAAAATCTTGGTACTATTTAGGTGGTACTACTATCAAAATTTTGTTGACATGTGCAACTTCTGAGCCACTGTAACCTCAAATCTTGGTCTGCTGCCTGCCTGGTTATTCTTCAGCCTGTGTTTTATTAACTGGATGGGCTTGCCCAAGTAAGTAAATTGTATTATTTTCCTCTACAGAATTCCATAACTATCAAGACTTTTTTTAACTTTTCACTATAATAAATTTACACTTCAATATTTTCCTGCAGTATATTCATAGTCTCCCCCAGACCAAAATAATCTAAATTATAATAAGAAAACAACAAAAGCTAACAAGTTTTTTGCATAATCTCAAGAGAGGTTCCTATGCAGTATAGCTTGATTTGTTTTTCATTATTTGCCAATGCATTACACATAACTGTTCTGCAGCCATGGCTATCTAACTAGTCTTACATTCAATTGTAGCACTTTTATTTGTGCTGTTTTCCTTCCAACATTATGAGTTTTAATGGGCTCACAACATCTACTTCTTCCCCCCAACTGCAAGGCCCACTACTGTTATAGAAGACAATTACACTGATCTGATATGTGCCAGATTCTGCTTGTTCTTATTTCATTTTTCCCAGGTCATTAAAATACTTTGATTATGACTCTAGTGTTTTTCTGATTAGCAAAAAGAAGATCCAAGAACTATAATAATAGGAAAGCAGGTAAAAATTGGTGTGACTTGTAGAAGATTTACTGAATAAACTTGACTATAGAGAAATTCAGAGCTGCTCAAGGACTCCAATTGTTCAGCCATCTAAATTTTCTAAGTAGAAAATTCTAAGTTGAAGCTGAGGCATTTGCATGTGGAAAAGATTTTCCTCAGAGAGTTGTGAGTGCCAAAAAAATTGTTTTGATTCTGGTTTCATTTACACCAGTACTTCGGTGAACTAAACAGAGAAAAGCATATAAAAAATTCGGTCTATGCTGTCACTATCAAGCACCACCAAATTCCCTTTTGTCTTGTACATCTGCAAGTATGCTCCTATTGAAAATAACTGTAAAATAACATAGGAAGGTCTTTGTTTTCTAAAAATTATTTATTGGTGATCTCATGGATTTACATTTTGAATGGATTTTTTATTTCTTATAAATAATTTACATTTTTAGTAGGTATATATTCTTCTTCACAGCTACCACAGACGATGATACTTAGATTGTTTTGGAGAAGGGGTGAGAGATCTTGTGGGGGTGGAGGAACTGTAGACAAAATGTTGCTTTGTCATTAATTGTGATAATCATGTCTTCCCAAATGCTCGTGATGCTTTTAGCTTGTGAAAATTCAGCTGAGAATTTAACTTCCCTGTGGAAGCAGGGTAGCTTTTAGTAATGAGATTATTCTCCCTGTTCTTTGGCTATGCTAAGCTCAAACAATGCATTCAACTTTGATTCAAAGCCATTATTTTCAAAACACTGTGATTAGGAAATTAACAATTAGGTGAAAATATCTTGCTACAGTAATTCCTTCAGGTTTCTCTTGGCTGCCTCAACTTCATCCCATCTGAAAAGTGATGTATCATCACCTTGGCAAAGATTTCAGATGCTGTGTTCCCAAAAATGAACGTAGCATTTGCATTCATTTTGCCTGTTGCTCTTGGTTTGCTTTTTTAATTTTAAATCTTTTTATTTACTTCTGATAGCTCCAGTCCTTCTTCTCCACCATAAGCAGTAATGAATGTATTCATATTATTCATATCTCCTTTTCCACAAACAAAGAAGTGTGTATCAACATTAGCAGTGCATAAATGGTTCAAAGGTGCTGAAATTCATGCCAGATGCTTCAGTGACTCAGTACCAAATGGTGAAATATGTGAAAGCTTAAGAAGAGATTCACTTTTCTGTTGAAAATGTCTTCTTAGAAAGGCCTTTTTATGTTAAGAGACATCATTGCTCACAGTTCCTCAATATGCAGAATCAACAAGCTGAGCAGTCAGCTTACAAAACAGAGCAATTTCCTTCTGCTGCTTGTATTAAGCCATGATTTTATAACAGTCAATTTTTGAGAGAAATTTAAGTAAGATACCTTAGAGAAAAAGATTCTAAAGAAAACAGTGTTAATACGTTGTTTGTTGAGGTTTTTTTCAGCTTTAAAGGCAAGTGTTAGTTTGGATTCTGTGATTTTTTTATTCCTTACAGCTTGATTAAAAACAAAATCAGTTGTCATTTGGAAAGAGAAAAGGATGTGAAAGTTGTTAAATAATAAGTCAAAAGAAATTTAGGCATCATTCAGTCTGATTGGAGGTTTGGTCAGTGCCTCAGCCTCATTCCTGTGCCTCTTCTGACTCATTTTTATTTCACTTTCTACAAGATGGTGACTTATTTCAGCCAAATTAATTCAGTAAATAGAGAAGAATTGTGAATTGTAAAATTAATAACCATTCTTTTCCCTGTCCCATCTGGTTTGCTGTCTGATATATGAAACACATATTTCAGATGGACTCATCCAGGTCTCATGTCCTGAGACGCCACATTGAATATCACACTGAAGATTATTTTTACTATCCAACATACCAATTGTCTAATGTTTTTTAGTGTCCCTTAGGACACTTAGATAGTTGAACCTGACTTCTACTTGATCACTAGTGGTGAGCTGCATGTCTTGATTTCAATTTTTATTTTTAGTATTTTTTGACATGTGAAACTGATCACTAAAGCAAAACATGTAGTGAGTTGAGAACATAGAGAATTTCTTTTTAATAATTGATGAAATTAAATGCCATGAGGACAATGCCAATACATTTTCTCTTTAACATGTGGATACCCACAGAATTTACTGTACTTTCAACATTAAAAAAGAACTTATAATTTATAACTTTTAATCCATTTATTCTGTAGATAATATTTTCAGTTTCCATGCTAAAAGGAGGAAGCAAAGTGGGTAGAGTCCCATTTCTAAGCAGTGTCACTTATTTGTGAGGCATTACCACATGGATACATTGTTTAGAAAATAAATGTTATGAGGAACTGTGTATCAAGCAAAAGTTTTTCATGTATTGACATTTTTTCTTGTAAAATTTAATGAAAATGTAATCCTCTGAATTAACAGCTCGATATAAATGCCATTAAAATAGATGGAAATGTATCCATTAATTTAACAAGTCTTTAGAGCAAGCATTTTAGTACCTTTTAATGCTTTTTGCTCCAGCCTGATGAGTATTATCTTCATTATACAGACAATGTTGTGAAGTCATAGAAAAGTTAAATGTTGATTCCAAGGCCAAAAAAATGAGACACTTGGAAACTCAAAAACTTAAATATTAAGAGTTTTCTTTCTGTAGGTCATATTTAAGTTAGCTGTTATCTAAATAAATGAATTTTAGGGTTTTTTTTAAAGGTAATATATATTAAAATGTTTCTTGATCTTTATACCATAAAAAATGCATTCTGTAAATAAATTACATGTATTTACAACAAAGAGTCTATGTGGTTCCAGAGAGACTGCAGTCAAAAATTTTTAGATAATATTATGCATCAAAGTGAATAAAAAACCCATGTAGGAAATATTTGTATATTGATAAAAAATAATATGTTTACAGTGGTCCTTGCTAATAACTGAAATAATATTTTCTTAGTTTTTTCCTTTGTTTTCTCTGAGATACTGGTGGAGCTAATAGGAACATTTTCAGTGGTATTTTGATTGGATTGCTTAGATTAATTGTTAAACCAGAGAGGAATGCAAATAACATTACATCTACAGAAAAAAAGCATCCAAAGTTAGCATACAAAGTGCTGAGAGGAGAAAGGCAATATGAAAGCCAAGCACCATAACACAGTGACAAACAAAAATTGTGCAAAACTGATGAAAAATAACACAGGAAGATTAGAAATCATGCACCAGTGACTATTTAGCAAGGAGCCATCTAGGCAACCAGTTGTAATGGATTTATATGAAAATTACACATGAACTTACACAGGAATTAAATGCACAAATTATTTATGTGCTTCTTAAAATATTCCAAGCATGCCCATGTAAGTTATCAGTGCGGTATTAGCTATTATTGCAATGCTATTAAATCTTATACAAGGTGATAATGGAGATTTGGAAGAAAAAATCTCTTCTCCTATGTGCTGCAGAGCAGCTTCCATTGTGGGGCTTTCATTTAATCTGATGTGAACATGGGCACTCCTGGGGCACCTCCTTCAAGCAAGGGAGGAAGGAGAGGCCTCTTCCCATTCCTCATCATTGCTCAAGCAAATCCTCCTTGGGCAGAGACACTGTAGGTGCCAAAGGAAGGAGGAGGGTCAGGCTTCACCATAGGAAGTTGACCTCAGGGGGCCAGAACAGCAATCTTGGCAATCACAGAATTAAAGAATCATTGAATGGTTTGGGTTGGGAGTGACTTTAAGATCATCTAGTTCCCACTCCCTTTCCAGGGGCAAGGACACTTCCCACTAAACCCAATTGCTCCAAGAGCCATCCAACCTGACTTTGAACACTTCCAGGGATGGGCTATTCATAACTTTGGCCAGAAAAGTTCTTTTGTGCTCTTTTCCAGAAAAAACATCTTACAGTTTTCACCCACTGTTCAAATATGCCTAAAGCCTTGACCTAGCAAACATTTGGAAAGACATTCTCACTCTCAAGGCTGAAGGTATGTCCCATGTGAATGTGGAATATGGAAGGATTGAAATATGATCTTGAGAGTAGTCCATGAAGATGAATCAAAGATCAAAACACAAATGCTTTAATAGAAACCCTAGAAACATTGGAAAGGAAGGGAGGAGGTTAAAAAAAGTGGCATAAATTAATCACTCTCAAGTAAAATAGAAGTAGTTTGAGACTTATACTTGGTTTTATTTTGCCCCAATCAAAGCTTTAATCTCAACCATGGAATATGTTGAGGCAAATTGCCACAGCTACAGTCAAAGTAATATCTGTGGAATTGAGTTTATAATTATGCTTGTAAGTCAAGAGAAATTGATTTTAAAATGTGTGGTACTCACACTGCATATCTATGTAGCTATATATTAGGTCATTTCTCACATTGCCCTCCTGAATCTGTAGAGGAAAATCCAGCTTCTCTGTAAATTGTATTGACTTTAAGAGACCAAAATATAATCTGTTTAATTTTTTACTCCATTTAGTTGCCCAAGACAATATATTTTACTTTTCAAAAAACATGTACTGTAAAGCTGGGCTTTGAAAATAGGGTCTATAAAGTCCCAAGAATCACAGATAGAAGTATAAATCAATATATTTAGTATAATTTAACTAAACTACTGCCGCCAATTAATGTTCAGAATCGCTTTTTCAGTGCCTTAACAAGAAACAGCCAAAAAGTCATTGCCAAAGAACTGTCTGAAGAGGAATGAGATGGCAAAAAATTCTCCACTCAGTTTACTCATGTCCTTCACCACCTTCATACAGTACAATGTGTTCACATTACAAAAATGTAAAATAACATATATTCCTGGATTAAATGATGCAGAAAAAAAATTTCACAATTGCTTTACACTGAACTTTAAATCTAAATGTCAGGCTATATTTTGAAGTCTTTCCATCCTAAGAAAAAACTTCTTCAAAGTCCAGAGGATTTTGTAGAGCAGAAAAAAATGAGTTTAAAATCTGAGGTCTGATCCAAAAGCTGAAGAGAAATTCTTAAATGTATCTGATTAAATCCTGGTTCATTTTTGCTGCTAGTAATTGTTCATATTTTCTCTTCAATTTCTATAACAGAAAGAAGTGATACTGGGTCCAGAGAGTAGAAAAGGATTTGGGTTTTAAATGGCATTATTTAGGAGGGAGAAAAAGGAATTGGGGTTGTTGTAGATCTTTAACACTCATCCCAAGTCAGTATTTGCAAGCAAACTGAATTTTTATTATCATATTATTATGCATTTGTGTTGTGATTGTTGGAGAGGATTTTTTGTGTGTGCGTGTATGTGGGGTGTTTCTGTGGGGTTTTTGTATTTTGGTGGTGGTGGGGTGGGGGAGGTTGTGGTTTTTTTGTTTGTTTGGGGGGTTTTTTTGTGGTTTTATTTAATTTTTTTCCCCTCGGGATCTTTTGTAATTCTACCCTTTCTACACATCTTTGTTTTTTTAACCTTATTTCCATTCTCTGTCATCATTTATATTTATTGCTACTGTGACCCCAAAGGTAGTTTACATTTCCTCACTAAGAATTATTAGCAGAAAATTAACAGCTAATACTCCTTTAAGAGGGATAAGATATGTCCCCGAGGGTGGAGACATCTTTTGATTTGTTCAGCACCATCTTAACTCTAGAAGTAGCAGTTTTGTTTGACGTTGCTCGATGGAGCACGCTCACCATGAGCAAAGCTTAGACTGTGGCCCCAGAGCTTTCCTTGTTACACTCACTTATCAGAGCAGGTCCCACGTCCTGCTTTGCAGAGATGGGGTGCTGGATGGCTGGGAGAAGGACTGACCCATGGCATTGCTTCCTGAACTCCCTTGCTATCCAAACAGTGAAGTAAGGAAAGGGTTATTAACCTGATTTGCTGCATTTTCTTATTTTCTGGTTAAGCTGCTAACCCAGAAGACTGGCTGGCTGTCATTAAAAACTGACATTTGATTTTCTGTTGAAGTGAATCCAGACACTATCTGATAAATGCTCAGATAATTAATATAATACAAAATTTTCATATCAGTTTTGCAAAGATATTCCTGGGCTACTAAAGGTCCTGATCATTTTTAGCATGCTGAATACTCAGCTGTTCTGCTTTCCCTTGTGCTGCATGCATAGTTCTTCACTATTTATAGTAACTCACCCATTATATTTTTTGGAGTTACAGGAATTCTGCTACTATGAATGTCATATTAGTCTTAGACCTCTTTTGAAAATGTTCTCCATCACCATCCTTACAAGGCTCGTGTACAGAGATTTTTTGCAGTGCACATATTCGGCATGGAAGAAGGCAGTCTCCTTACCTCACTATTGCATCTGTTCTCTTTGGCAATTTAATTCTGGATATCATGAGTGAGGAGCCTCCTGTGCAGTGACCCTAGTACACTGTATTGGCCAGGTTATCTGTGAATTTACAAAATGGGCTTCAGTTAATACTTTCCCACAAAGCAAGAGACGTAAAGCACTATGGTTTGACTTGATCAGAGATGTACAAAAGAGCAACATAAATAATTTACTATAAAAAGTCAGACAGTGCCAACAAACAAGCACAAATGTGGAGAGGAAAAGAATTTTCCCCTTAAAAAGTCCCCACCAAAACACACAAACACACACACACCACACACACACACACAGGACCCTCCCTGATAACCTTTATGATGTAAATACATAGATATTCTTTGATTATAATCCATTGGCAGGACTGGATATGATAGTTTTCCTACATGAGACCAGAAATTCAAAAGATATGAAAAAACATGTTGAATTTTTTTGAACTTCAGAGCTTCTAAACCCTGAGGTATATATATATTTTTTTTTCATTTTGGATAGGAAAAATCACTGAAGTTGATAATAGAGATCAAAAGATATGTTCCTTTCCTTTTCAGTCTTGCCAGGATTTCTCTCTGCATTTGTGAATAAAATAAAAAGTTACAGTCCTCATCGACTTGTTTTCCTATTTATATTTCTGATGCCTTATGGTAAAAATCCCCTACAGGTATAGTGTGATGGCCAGTGCATTCTGCCTTGAAACCATTCTAAATAGCCTGGAAAGAATGAGGGAGCCTGGGGAGTGGAGTATCATGCATGACAAGTCCAGCAGCTGGTCAGAGCTGTACTGGGCAGAAGCTGCTCAGGGAGATCTGTCTCATGCCATCCATTCTAACAAAGAAAATCACATGTCTCAGGTATCAAAAAAGTTTGGGAAATATTGTCTGTACTACCTGGATTAATTAATAAATTCTACTCACATATATTAAAACATAAAGCCATGTTTTTTGGTTTGTTTTTTTTTTTGTGCAGTCAGGGCTCTCTTCTCCTTTAAAAGAAAGTTCAGTATGTTATATTTTTTGTTACTCTTGTGAGAATGTCTGAGCATGCAAATCTTTCAGATTCTGTGTAGAAACCTTGAAGTTTTTTGGGAAAGTCTTCCTGACCTCTTCTTATCCAGAACTGGAAGATTTGGGTCAACAAATCTGTACATCTTCACTCAGGTTCTAGTCCTTAGGGATCTGAAGACTTCTGAATAATTGAGTTCCCACTCTTCGTCTCCTCCAGAGGGAAACGACCAGGAAGAAAAAAATTCTGGTTAAATATGAATTGGAAAGAAAAGACAATGATTGAACCATAGACTGTCAGTAAAAAAAATACCCAGCCAGGCCTTTGTCACCCCACAACAAGCTTGAGATTCTGTAGTTCCAAATTAACTCAGCTTATTTACAAAACTGAACTCAGGATTCACTGGTATGAACTCATACATCTTCCTGTGAATACTTACACCATTGCAGAAAAGCAGGAGTATATGGTGCAAGTAAAGAGATATTTCTTCAAAATAATATAATTTAAAATATTTTAAAGAAAATTTCAAAGTGTATCATTCTCAAAAAGAGCTAAGTGCAAAAGTTTTATTATGTATGACTATATGAATAAAGCCAAGTAAGAATTTTAAAACTGCTACTAAATACATTAGAATGCCCAAAAGCTGTCATACCTCAATCTAAAACACAGAGAATTTGCAAAAAACTTCTTAATCCTAATTATAATGGGTCATAACTTACATAAAGTAATATTTGGTCTGCATCTAGCTTTTTATTAATTCATTATTTTTCCTGATTCCTGAATCAGTTGCCTAAGAACCTTTAATTGTCCATGCAATTGCTGTGGTTCCAATAGTTCCAAAGTTCAGTAAATTTTAAGAACACAGGTTTAAACATTAAACAATCAGCTAAGACATTAAATATACCATATCATAAATAATCATTCATAATCTTTAAGACTATTTTTAATGGGAACAGCTATCACAATTGCCCATAGTTGGGAGGACAAATCAGATGAAGATTGGTAGCAATACCAGGATTTTTTCTTATGGTCTGATATCTGTTTTGTCATGCAGATAAAAATTACTGAAAACAAAATCTGAAATCAAGACATTTATGAGCATACTAGGAAGAAGAGCTGAAAACTGTAAAGTTCATTTATTTTCTTAGTTATGCAAGTTTCATTTTCTATGAAGCTCTTATAGTCTACTGATGGGCAATTTTGAAAATTCTTAGATCATTTGTCGTCACTAGTTGGGAGCATTTAATTTTTTTGGGCAGATAAGAAATGTGAATGTAGGAACTGCATACTTTTAAGGCAGTCAAGAGCCAAGACAAAGAAGAGGGAGAGAAAAGAGACCTAATTTCCCCATGCCAACCTGAGACTTTGGTCTGGCAATTAATCTCTTTGTTTTAATTTGTTTTAAATCAGGAATAATTATATTTCTGTAATCTGGAAGGATTCTGAGATTCTAAATTTGGTGGTGCTCATAAGGCCTTTGAGAGGCTTCACTGGTAGATGTTCTAAATTAGCACTATGTACTTACAAATATCCTCTAATTTTCTTAAAGGTTGGTAATTCCTGGCAGTATTAACTCAATATTTTCAAGGGAGAAATGACTAATTAATTTTCTAATATTGTAGAAGCACACTAAAATTAATAAGTCCTACTTAGCAGAAATTATTTAACACTAAAGAATTGCAGTGCTGTGTATCAATACATTTGTCATATTATGAATATCTAATTTAAGTTTAAAAAGGATTATGAATGAAATAATATAAGGTATATTATGGAAAATAGGGAAAATTACCTCTACTGTTGATGGAATTATAGGAACCAGGTATTTTCCCTTTTCCTTTTGATCACAACTTCCAGATGTTGCTTCCAGGAAAAAAATAAAAAAAGGCAAAAAAAAAAACCAAACCAACAAAAACCAAACATATAAACCCCCAAAAAGACCAACCAAACCAAACTTAAAGAAAAATAAATCAAATTAAAAAAATCCAACAAAAGCCACCAAAAAAGTCACTATAGTTATAGCCCAAACCTGAACAATAAAGCAACTTTACTGTTCTGAAAGCCTCCTGCAGCAATGATTGAACAGTTCCTGCCACATGTGGTTTACTGCAAACTCACTTTTCCCCCTTATTTAGACTCTAAAAATCAGCTTTGTTTTGTAGCCTTTTCATCTTCTCACAGTGTCTCATTTCTTTTGCTTTTGTCAGCTGACTGGAAGCCTCTCCTAAATAAAATCCCTCACAGTTATCCAGTAATGGATAATTGGTACAGAAAGGAACTATGGATGGGTTTTTTTGTGCCATTCTTAGTTTTCCATGTCTTCTGACTTTTCCCTTCCTTTGTACCTTGAAAATTAACATAATTAGTTGTGGTTTTTACGGTGAGCTCACCAGAGATTGCAAGTTTGATAAAATGAAATGTAGAGTAATTGATTTTCAACAACACATACTTAAAATATAGCAAATGCTCCTGAAAAGACCAGGACTAGCTGGAAAATCATTTCATTTCGGAGGATATTCCGAGCAAAACCTAATTAAGCTTGTGAATGGGGAGATTTAGGAAAGATGAATAGAAGTGCCTGCATTTGTTTGGTATGGCAGCATCTCCTCAGATGAGGTGTAAAAACATGGGAGAGAAGGGGAAAACACAGATTTGGAACAAAGAGAGGCAGCCCAGACTCCTCATAGGCAGTCTCATCAAAGGAGGTGGATGGTTCCTCCAAACTTGAGTTTGTTTCTGAAAAGCATTGCCTGGGTATAGGGCGAACCTAGGTAGTTATCTTGGCTTCTACAGCTGATAGTGAACTTCAAGAAATCTTGAAGTTTATAAATAAATAAAGTCATAAATATCATCTGAACCAAGATGCTGGATAATAGGATTAAATCACAGGGCATATTTTCTTCTGTTACACTTTTCTGTAGCACCCTGTCCAGCTGGGTAAGGGGAATAAAGAAGTTGACATAACTTTGCTAAAATAAAAGCTCTTATTTTCATTTTAAGCTTGACTAGTATCTAAAGTCAATTTAGGTAGTAATGCATTTTTATATTCTTATTTCTCCTAAAGAATAATATCTAAATAATTATATGTTAGAAAATAAGTCACTTCAATATCTAAACTCAAGCAGTTCTAAAATCTCAGGTCTCCTGTATTTGTAATTCATCTGTAGAAGTGAGGCTGGTGCCTGACCCCCATAGTGTGTGAAGCCTAGTCCTTTATTTATGATTGGTTCTGCCAAGAAACAGATAGTGAAAGGACAACCTATGACTCCAGGAGAGCACATTTGCTTTTCAGGGTAATAAATTACTGGTAATGATTTCAGAAGAGAGCAGTAGTGTCCACAGAGTCTTCTCAAAGATAGTTGAAAAATACCTCCTGGTTTTATAGCAATTTCCTACACTTGTCAGTGATCTGCATGCAAACTAGTTTCTTTGGCACTTGTGTACATAGAGGTTATTCCGGGCAATCATGTAGCAAAAAAGTGAAATTGCCATCACAATTAGCAAGAAAAGGCCATTTGAGTTCCATATAGTAGAATTCTGTTTTTTAAATGTCATTCTTATCTTGTTTCCAAATAATTAAGCTATTCAATAAATAAATTATCTCCACTGCAGTCTCATTTAATTAATAAAATGCAATTCTCACAGAGAAGGAACGGAAAAATATCCACCTTAAAATGAGATTTCTTCTTCCTAGAGAAGACCAAAAAATCATATTTGACTCCAGGTGTTTTATTTCCAGAAGGGAATTTAGAACCTTTAGCTAGGTTATTAAGAAAAAATAAATTAGAAGACAGGATGTTAAGAGCATAGTAAAAGAGCCTGCTTTTCTTTTTCTTTTTTTTTTCTTTTTTTTTTTTTTGTTGGTTGGTTGGTTGGTTGGGTTTTTTTTAGCACAGTTTTTGCAGACTCTTTTTGAATATTGCAGTTTTCCAAGAAGAAGCTTTGCACCCTTTGTCTGAAGCCCACTGAAGGACCATAAAAACTGCCTCTAAGCTTTTTCTCAAGCTTTTTCTCAGATTACATGAAAACAGTTTCATTTTGCCAAAAAAACCCTTCTATTCATGTGACATAAATAGCAAAAACAAAAAAAAATTCTGCAAATTTTTCATAATATTTCAGTAGAACCTTTAAATATTCTAAAACTGATGGGGTATAAAACGAAGTCAAGTGTTTGGGTTTTTTTTTAATTAGTGTTGTCTCTTATTATTTGATCCTGATTCTCATGTTTTTCAATATTTCATTTTAAGTTCCATACCTTGGGAGAAATTAGTTAGATCAAATTCTTAGCTTGTTCATTGGAACAAGGGTTTTAAATAAAATATTGCATGTAAAGGGATCCATGATGCCATTAGTTCTCAATATTTTATCTATTCCTTTGCCCTTCAGGTTGTGGAGAAAACCCAAGATCATCATTCTTACACATTTGTATCAGATGGGAAAGAAAAATAATTCCATATATAAGATGCCTTAAAATTAATGAGTTCATGAGTTTTTTTTCAGGACTCTTATGACTTACTGTGCCTGGATTTTTGAGTGTCTGGCTTTGACAGCAGAGTTAAATTTAGAATGTTCATTCATTTTCTTCAATTTTCTTTCTAAAACTTAGCTGTCAAAATCTTTCTACCTATTCACTCAGGTTCTTATTTAACTATCTGATTGCTTTTTAGAAAAAACAATCAAAATTTTACTTAGCTATAACTTAATTGTTCTAAATAAGTAAATAAAGTCATAAATATCATCTAAATCAATCATCATTCTAAATATTGTGTTTTGTTACAATAATATAATAGTGTTCAATACTGTGAAAGACAATTCTTTTTATTTTCCTATGTTTCTTTCATAAAGCTTTATGCTCTTTTTAAAATCTTAATTAAACATCTACTAAGGCATTTTGTACTTCAGTATCCTGTTATTACTGAAACTATCGAGTGAAGAAGATGGAAATACCCAGAATGTGTTTAAAAGCAAAAAGTATATGGATCTGCTAATCTGGTGAGCAACAGCACAGGCTGCTTATGAGCACTGATAAATATTTGTAGAGAAAAAATTGTGTCGCATTAATATCATTTAGAGGATAGAACAGTTTAGACAGACAAAACAGAATTACTTGTTTTAATTCACATTTTATTACCCGATTCAGTAAGTATTCATCTTAATTGTAAAATGTTAAAAATGCCCAAGGGGAAATAAACAATCTTACCACTGAATTGACATTACAAATTCAGCCAAGCATATTGGGGAGTGAGATTCATCTACCTCTTCCTCTGCATGTGAAAGGGCTTTCTAATCTCTACAATCTTTCTCTGTTTATTAATCTAATATTTGATTTTGAAACTCTTCACTTCACTGCTGGCAGTATAAGTACCCTATTCTTTATTCTAGCAGAGGAAATGGAGTTTGTCCCTTCCTCTGATCAGAGAGACACAGTCATACCTTTACCCTTAATTGATCTCATATATAATCCACCCAACACACAGCCCAGGTGCATTGGTAGAATCAATCATGCAGCTCAACAAGGGGAAGGGCAAAGTTCTGCACCTGGGGAGGAACTACCACTTTAGGCACTGATCCTTGCTGGGGCCAATCAGAGGGGACACAGCTTTGAAGAAAGTGGATCTGGGAGTCCTGGTGGACATCTAATTGGAAATAAAACAGCATATACCCTGGAAGAAAAAGAGTCTAATGAAGCATTGCCCCCAGGTTGTCTTGATATATCAATATATCAAGATAAACACCTCTTTATTCATTGCTAGTGAGGTCACAGCTGGAGTCCTGTGTCCAGTTCTGGGCTCCCCAGTACTAGAGACACTGGGACATACTGGACAGAGCTCAGTGAAGGGTTGCAAATATAGTTTAGAGCATTCCTTCTATGAAAAAAGCTGAGCTGCAATTGTTCATAACAAAAGGCTCAGGGGGATCTTTCTAATGTATAGAAATGCCTGAAAGGAGAGTACAAAGATGGAGTCAGATTCCTTTCACTGGTGCCCAGGGACAGGACAAGAGGCAGTGAGCACAGAGATGCTGAAGGCTCCATCTGAACATCAGGAAACAAATTTTTACTGTAAGAGTGACCAAAGACTGGAAGAAGTTGCCTTGAATTGTGAAGTTTTCTACCCTGGAGATGTTAATGACCTGATATGGTCCTGGTCAGCTCTGGCTGACCTTGCAGCAACAGAGATTGGGCTAAATGATGCCAGAGGTCACTTCCAACCTTATCAGCCTGTGCTTCTGTGCATTACTATCTGTTGTACAACATTTCCAAAATTTGTTTTTCGACTGGGCCATGGTTTGGGAATTGAATCCCACTGAATTTGAACAGAACTTATAAAAAGCATGATGAAAATCAATCTTCTATGCCTTGTTATCTAAATTAAGTAAGATGGAAATAACATTAAAATATTTTTACAGTTGGCTTTGATTACAGTTAGGTCTGATTCTATTTGAGTAAAATAAATACCTGGCAATTTTTTTTCCCTTTGAAATGCTGATTTTCCTTAATAGTTGTCTGCAGTCCCTCCATTCATGTACCCTTTGAAAACAGATCTCTTATTAGAACACTTAGACACATGATCAAAGGTAACTTTTTTCTGTAACTTTGTCTTAAAATAAATATCAGTGCCCAGTATCTCTAATGTTCTGTTGATTTATGGTCCTCGGAGCAATTTTGCTGTCCTGCCAATAATTCATTCCTATTATGTGTTTCTGGGGAAAATGTTTTAAAACATAACCTTTTAGATTAAAAGCATCAATTAAATGAAGTAAATGTGCTGTAATTACAACAGAGATACATGGATAGGTCTCAGAGAAGATTAACTTAAAAGCTAACTGTGAACACTTAAATGTCAGTTTAATTATTAATGCAAAATGTACTGTTTGTCACAGATGATTAAATACACCTCCTAGATAATAGTTATTCCTGTGCAAATTAGAAGGTGCTGCATACTTTGCTGTTTGATATCCTCGTGATTATGTATGTATGTAGTCTACTCCAGTGAAAGCTTTCTCTAAAGCTGGCTGGTCAGTCTTTATGCAATTTAATGTGTGGCATACCTACTTTGAGTGTCATGACAAACTGTTGCTCCTGTTCAAGCAGAAAGTCATGCTATGGATATTTCCATGGAAATGTATCAACCTTTAAATGTTGTATATACAGGTCAAAAAATGTTCATTTTTATGCTTCATAAGCATTAGATCTCAGCATTTGACTAGGTCTGTGTTTGTTGTTCATGGCAAAGTTTTGGTAGACAGGAGTTACAGGGGTGGCTTTTGTGAGAAGCTGCCAGAAGCTTCCCCTGTGTTTGACAGAGCCAGGGACACCCAGTTCCAAGTCAGACCCACTGCTGGCCAGGGCTGAGCCCTCTGTGATGGTGGCAGTGGGGAAAAGTTACTGTGCAGGAGAAATTGCAGCTGGAGAGGGTAGTGAGAGTGTGTGGGCAGCAGCCCTGCAGACACAAGAGCCAGCAGAAGGAAGGGTAGGAGGTGCTCCTACCAGATATTCCAGAGAGATTCCCCTGTAGCCCGTGGGGAAGATGTGTTGGGACAGCTGTGCCTCCTTCCTGGAGCCCATGGAGGACCCCACATCAGAGCAGGTGGGGGCCAAGGAGGCTGTGTCCTTGTGGGAAGACCACACTGGAAGCAATCTCCTGGCAGGACCTGTGAACCCCTGAAGAAAGTAGCCCATGCTGAGGTTGCTACCAGTTTTGCTGGCAAGGCTTGTGATTTGAAGGACTGCATATCATTTGTTCCTGTGTCAACACTGTCCTATAGATTCTTGCCTTCAATGTACTTGTTTTTCTGATGCAAGGGCATACAATCATATCCCTTTTTCAGCCTCCACTTTACCAGGGTTTAAAGAACTGCACTCATTTATTGCCAACTCCTAAAATAGGCTTTGTGGTACTCCTGGTTGAATTTTTTATCTGCTTTATTTCAAGTTATTTTCTCTTGAACAAGAGCTACCGTACTTGATATAACCAGTACTGCAGATGGGTGTAAGACCTTAAGGTCTTTCATAGTGACACAAAAAATTTTCTTTCTTTACTGTAAATACAAAGCCTGAAACAGTTTTAAATTGTCTTTGCTGTTTTTCAGAACTTTCTCACATCAATGGTTTCTAGTCATCCTGTAACTGATATATTTACCCATGTTCTTTTCCTCTCCTGTTTCAGACTCACCCTCTGCATTGTGGCATCAATTCCTGTTGTTTAGCCTTAAGTTCACAAGCTATTGAATTTCACTTCATTTCTATTATTATCATCCTCAAGGTCATCCAATTTTTCCTATATGGAAGAGAATTTTCAATTCTTTTCTGTACAGATGATGACTCCAATTCTTTTTAATCAGACAATCTCATTAACCCACTCTTCCACTTTGTGCCAAGGACATCAGATAGCATATTAAAAAGATTAACCTCATGACCAGTTCTCAAAAAGATCTACTTGTAAGTCTTCCTCAAGCTTGTTCTGCTCTTTACTGTGTTTTTCTTGCTTTTCAGTTTTCCACAAACCCAAATATCTCAATATTATCCAATTTTCATCAGTGTGGGACTATCTCAGGTATTTAACTGATGCCCAGATAGGTAAGATACACCCAGCTCCTAAGAAAAATGAAAATTCAGTTTCTTATCAGTAGAAAATTTATGTTAATCTAGACCAGTAAACTCATTCTTTCTCATATTTTTACATCAATATATCAAGATAAATACCTCTTTTTTTTAGTATAAACATTTATAGGAGCAAAAAGGTTTTGGAATGGTAAAGTAATTTGATAGATGAAAGGAAAACTTGGAGTGTTACCTTGCTTTCTCTCCTCTTGAGAGTGAAACGTGCGGGAGACTTGTAAAAGGAAATGGATGAGTGGTTTTCTGTACAGAGAGGTAAAAACTAATGATCTGCAAGAAAGCTCTTCTGTTAGTAACCTAAAATATGACAACCACAATATCTTTCTGTGTCCTTTATCATGGTGGTCATCTTCTCTTTTTAATCCTAGGTTTAATGAAAAATCTTTGATACATTCCCACCCTTTCTCCTTCCCACACCACCTTTTTTTCCCCTGTTCTCTAGGGGCTAGCCTGAGAAGCAAACTGGAATCACTAGTAGATTGGCATCTAACTTTCTGCATTTTAGAAAATGTAATTCTTGCCTACCAACATGTACAGGTGCTCATATAGTGTAAAAGCTGTGACCACTGGCAATTTGTGGATAAAAAAAGACCTAGTCATGGCCAGCTAAACACATGCAAAGGGTCATTCCTTTGATTCTCTTGCTCACTTTACCCATTCTCTTCCATGTGCTTGACTGGAAAAGAAAAAGGAAAGGAAAAAGACAACAAGAGACAAAACCTCAAGCCTTTCTCAAAAATTCTGTCTTGTCCTGCCGAGGTGTTAGCATTAAGTTTAGCTTAGCTCTGGCCTTTCCTGAACCCTTGACTGCTTCTTACTAGAAGCAATAAATCATTACCATGCAAACTTTTATTCTGCAGTATTATATACATGGAAACTAGACTTAAAAGGCACATTGCAGACCAAAAAGCAAAAGCAATTTTTTCAACCCAAAGGCAAGTGATTTCAACCAGAGTTATGTAATTTGCTGTTTTGACTTCTGCTCTTCTCATATCACATCATTTTCTCTGTGCAAAGTCTTATAATACTTTGCATCTCTTTCTGAAGACTTGGCCTTTTCCTCCCTCCCTCCCTCCCTCCCTCCCTCCCTCCCTCCCTCCCTCCACACTTTGCATTATTAAAATGATTAAAAATCTAGAAATCCAGTGTTGGATTTCATTCTTATTCTGTGAATTTACTATAAAGAATAGGAACATATGTAACAAAGAAGTCAACTCCTATACTAGATTTTTTTAAGAGGGTATTAACTGCTGTTTGGGCTGTGAGTGGTGTAAAATTTCCTTTATCTGCCATTCTAAAATTGTTTTTTTCACTGATGCTGACATCTGTGTGCTCTGAATACTTTAGACATTTGTCAGCCTGTGCATAAGCAAGAGTAGCATTTCGAGAATTTTCTCAAGAAACTTTGCTTAACTGTCCATTTACCATATGCAATGCCTTAGCTCCATAAAACTAAATAAAGAAATGGTTATGTGAATAGTTGCATTGCAGTGAAAATTGCATGAACTCTCTGTCCAATGCAGCCATGGTGACCTCTGTCAGCATTTAGCACTTCTGTGCCCTGCAATGGAACACAGCTCAAGGGAACAGCATGACAATATCAGAGAAGGAGAAACCCTGGCACAAGGTGACTGTAATCTCAGTAATTTCTTTAGATAATGAAAATTGCAAGAGGTTGTTTGTCCTGCACTGTAAAGGACAAGGTAAATAATTAATTACAGCTGTAAAGTACCTGCAAGAAAAACTTTATTACAGTAAAAAAAAAAAAAAGGTCCTCTTCATTATGATTTTTTCCTCTGTCTGCATTTTACACTTGTATCATTAGATTATTGAAGTTAAATACTTCTGACCTTTGAGTGGAGTTTGGAAAAGGAAACTTAAATGGGCTTTTAAAATACTGTTTTCTCCTCCTGATGCTCCCTGAAGACTTCATTTTCCCTCTTCCACACAGTGTTAATTATATAGCAGATTGATGTTCTTATAAAAACTGTAGTACATTTGGTGTCCTTATAACTATAAGCAACATTTCCAATAATTACAGTTCAGTTGGAGGAAAGGTTGAAAAACATGGCAAAGTGTATAGAGAAAGGGTCATAACAACAATAGGCAGACAAAAATATCTTCTGAACAAAGTGAACTTTTGAGACCCAATCAAATCTATGCTCTTTTCTAAATGGTAGAGGTCTCAGGGACTCTTTTGTAACATTTGTCATTATTTCTCTCATCAGTGTTATGGAACTGAACCTGCTGTTCTCACAGATGACCACACAGCCCTAGAAATAGCATTACTTTTCTTGTCACAAGACAATTAACAGTAATGAGTTTGGGAAAATTCTATCTCCACAGCTGAAGAAAGTAGTATCTTTCACCAGAACTTTACAGAAAAATCTCTGAATCCTGTCTAGGAATATTCAGAGTATTTTACCACAGTTTAGGACAAACAAAACCCTTAATTTCTTGTTTTTGATAGTATAGTAAAATTAGGACCTGTGCAAGAGCCAATCCTGACAGATTAACTCAGAGTATACTTTACAGAAGGCATATTGAATTTGATAGTCACAGGTAAAATAACTTGCCTAAAGTATTAGGAACAAGGTAATAAACTGCATTTACAGGTTTTTTTTTCCACTAAAAGTAAACTTCCATCAAAGCTATATCACAATAAGTCATAAATATGTTTTTTATTTTGGGAAGAAAGAATGGAATCTTTTTTAAAAGAGTTTGTTAATTAGGAGTTCAAATGTTTGAAGTAAGGAAAAGCATTTGTACTAACAGCATAAGCAGTTGTTTTGGCTTGCTTCTGTTTATGCCTGTGGAAATGTCTAGCAAGCTTGCAGGTAATGGAAGGAAACATGATTTATAATAGATATAAAAGGCAAAGTTCCACCTTCAAGCTTGAGGGCAGGAAATAGGATTGTGGCTGAGCATAAATGTGCTTCACAATTCAAGCTTCATTTCTTCTGGTGCAGTCCCATGGCATCAATGTGTTGAAATCTATGGTAGAATTTACCTCATAACTAATTCTTGCAAATTGTGTGATTTCATTTAGGTTTTAAGGTTGCTGAACAGATCCCTGTGTGTTTCAGAGGAAAAAACTAATAGTTTCTTCTGAACCAGAATTATCTGCTGTTTAATCACTCTATAAATCACGACTCCTTCCACAGAGCAGTGCAGGGGGAGAGTCCATGGCTGCTGGGCTCCGTACCAGGGCTCACAAATCTTGGTCGTGTTCAGACAGTGCAAGTCTTGATGCAGGACTAAAGGGAGGCAGTGGGATCTTCAACTGATCAATGATTTGCAGTTGTAGACTTCTATGGAATTCAAAAGCCACCTGCTGGTGTGTCTCTTTGGGGAAGATGTCAATCCAATTAACTGTAAAGAGGTTCAGCACACGAGAAATTAATGTGTTTAATCAGCCTTATTTTGCTAGCACATACAGCGTCTGTGTTTCCTATTTTTGCCATTAATTAGGAAGCATTTGGTGATACAGGGTATGCACCATTCAAATTTGCAGAGATGTCTGTTGGCATTTTTCTGATTTTTTAAGTTCAAGTATTGAGATATATTATAAGAATAAAATTACAGATGGATGCTTAAAAATAAATACTAATGTCTTTATAATTCAGAATTATTTGCAAGATTCATGTCTATAGGCTGAATGGATGCTTGAAATATAGAAATAACCAATTAGAAATGTATAAACTACAATATTTTTTTTTCCAAAAGTTATTCAAAATTTAGATTAATCACATGTATATTATGCTTATAAAACTACCTACCCTAAATAAACAGAAGGAAGATTAAAATGAGGAGGTAATAGAAAAAATACTGCATACTCATAAGTTAATGATGAAAAAACACTAATTTCAACAGGATAATAATTTTATTCTTTAAGTTTTATAGCTTCAATGGATGGTCAGTCTTGCTGAATTAAGAATAAAAATGGGAAATGGGTATTTATATTAAAAATATATGACCCTTAAAGACATTAAGGTGGTTAAAGTGTGAAATTTTATTTCACGTGTTCTGATAGTCAAAATTCTGAAATGTTTCAACCAGCTTTATTGCTTCATATGTTGGCAAGGAGATACCATACTTTAAATGTTAAGCTATATTCCTAACTGAGATATCTTTGGAAGAGATTATCAATGAATACTATTTTTTTAATATGCTATTTGGAACATCATGAAGAAGCAGAAGAAGCATTGGTCAGGAGAGATACACATTAGTGGAAAGAGGTCTTTGCTTTTATGCTATAACTAAGAGAAACAATAGCTCCTGTTCCTCAGAGGTCTGCAAAAGAGACCTTATATATCTTTTCTGCAATTTTTTGCAGAAGTAATATAACAATTTAATCACAGTTAACCTTAAAACACTAAGGGCTATTCTAGAAGGTTGTTTCTGCCAAATGACCCCCTAAATTTCAGGAAAAATAAAAATATCTCCTTGCAAAAGCACTCTAGCACAGAAAAGTAGGAAAATGTCATCTGAGGGAACATAAATGAGATGGAAATGAAGGTGGTTACTGAGATTTTCTTTAGTTCAAGTGCAAGGATAATCACTGTTTCTTGTGAAGGTGAAGCAATAATTACCTTGGATTGGAAAGGATTTTTTTAAAATGTTGTGGCAGAAAAGTAGCAGTTGCCTCTAACCCTGTATTTTCCCTCCATCTGTATCCAGAGACATAACTTTGCAGAAAGGTTAAGACAAACATGGAGATAGTGTAGAACAACATTTGCATACAGAGAATTTCTACTCATGCTTCTATCAGTAACAGAAAACTTGTAATCAGACACCAGACACATGACAGATCTTCCTGTTTGCTTTCATCATTGATATTAGAGCTGAAACGTATTTTAATATATATAGGTATATAAATTGTAATTTATATCATTATAAAGTGAACAGCCTGGTAACCCCATAGGGCCTTCAGGAAAAAGTACCCAGTATGGAAGGAATAATGACAGCACCAGCCAAATTCTTCTCAGGAGCCTATTCCAGTGTAGGTCCTTCCTTCAGGGAATATTCACTGGCTCTGTTGTTGGGTCCTCCATGGGCTGTCGTGTGGATATCTGCTCTGGCATCATTCCCTCCCTGGGCTGCCAGGAAGCCCTGCCCTGCTGGCTGGAGGGCCCCTTCCCTGACCCCTGATCTGTTTGCACTTCTGCTGTTCATCCCACACAGGTGTGTATGGCATCGAAAATAAATTAAGCAACTCCTTCTAAAAACATCAGTTATAGTTATAGTTATAGTTAGCTATAGTTATAGTTGTTATAGTTATATTTTTAAAGGAAAATAAAGGTCTATAAGGTGTATTAAGTGCAAGGGGAAGAAAATGGCCTTTTAGAACTGATGAAAATAGTCTAAGAAGTGAGGATACAGCTCTAAATATGATGTATTCTATGTCACAGTAAGCTTCATAGTAACAGAATTGAGCGTTTTCCTGTTTAGTCTTGCATTCTTCCATGCTTTAATGAGCAGATATGTTACTTTTGAAGTTAAAGTTCTTGGAAAAATTTGCGCAGATTGTATGTTGGTTCTGAAATACTTTGCTTACACAAAATCTTCAGAAGTTTGGAGATACTGGATATTTTGTGTTTGCACAATTAACACTTCTGAATGGCACCTTTCTCCTGATCATGTACAATAGAAACACATAGGAATTGAAAATTTTAAACACCATTTCTGAGCTGAAGACAGAAACTTAATTTTCACTTTTTGATTTCTCAGTTTGGGAGCTTCTTTTCCTACTTGCCTTAGGGATCTCTTACAACTGTTACAGTGAAAAGAGAGACTTGAAGAAAATGGCAGTGAGACAGAGTCGATCACTGCCACAGCAAATCAGGAAGTGTCGAGGTGGCAGTTCCCTCACACTTCAGAATTCTACTATTGATCCAGAGTCAAGGAAAATGCATAAACCCCCTTACACAAACTCCAGTGACAGGCAATCAGCAGATCCTGAAAACCAATTCAAAGTTACTAGTTTCCACACAAATCTTAGAAACTGGCCAGCAGCCTGTTGAAGTGAAAACATGTCACCTGAAGTTTCAGCTTTTCAATCCACAGTTGATAGCTTCAGTCAGCGGGGACAACTAATCAATTACCTGGCGTGAATAATGATGGACTATCAGAAACTTTCTTCAAACTATTACTCAGCTGCTGAATTGTGTTAAAACATGACATTGATAATGAATGCAGTGCCATGATTTGGAAGAACTGTTGCTTGAAGAAAGCAAGGACATTTCCCTTGCCCAATGTACATCAATTTTAGCATAATTCATTTTGCATGTGACAATGGAATATACAGGTCACTACAGAAGTTAAAGCAAACCAAAAGTAGAAGTCCAACATTGTAATATAAACTCCAACATTGTAGTGGACTAAGATAAGCTTCAACCATGTAATCATGAGATCAGGGAAAATACAACAGATTTTTATAGGAATTTTCAAAATATTTAAATGAGATTTTTAATATATAAATGGATAGTTCACTTGCACATGTCTGCAGTGGAAGTTTTTGTTTTCTACAGGTATACTGAAGCATAGTATAAAGCAGGGTGAGACTTTAAAGGTATTTCAGCAATAGGATAGCTGTGTCTAAAGGATTAGGGACTGGTCATGTGGACAGTTTGGTGTCACAGTGGCAACAGAAGTTACCTCATTTGAGTCTTATCTTGGGGACTTGCATTCCAGTACTGTCTGGTTTTCTGTCTAAAGGAGCTTCTTAGGACCCAACTAGAACAGGTCGTGTCTGGATGTGCACAAGGGCAGCTGGTAGAAGTAAACAAACAGCTGTCACACTAATTTCATTCAACTTAAAACATGACATAGCAAATGCACAGATGAAACTGCACATGTGAAGAGATACTGAACGACTCCACCCAAATGTTAAAGTTACAGTAAATAAAAAAAAACTGAGCTCTTCATAGACATTCACAGAATCAGCAAAGTAATCTTAATCTGTAATCCTTGTGTGATGTAATGTGCTTTGGTCTACCAGCAGAAATCATGCTGGGTCAGCTCATCCCAGTTATGCTTTGGGTTTTTCTTTTCAATTCTACCAACTCAGAATTAAAGGGAAAAATGAAGTGGATAAGAAATACTGGATTGTGAATATTAAAAATCTTTACCCTTTTGATACATTTAAGAATTTGCAGAAATCAGCAAGGAATTTGAAAAAGTTATTGTGAAGAAAACAGATTTTACTGGTTGTATTGCTGTTAAATCTTTTAAAAAAACCCCGACACTGATAAAAGAAAGTTGGCACAAATATGTTGCTAACTAAATGATAAATCCCACCTTGCCCACTACTTTGCTTGCTTGAGGAATGGTGGTTATCAGTGATAAGACCCCAGCTCAGACAGGAAAAATAAGTGTGAACTGGCAGCTGTCCAGAGCTGGGTTTGTGTGTGTGAGAGTAGGGCACGTGGCACATGGGTTTTGGATCGGACTGGCAATGCTTTGTATCTAGTTTGTTCACTGCTGCCTATAATTTAATTAATTATATTACTGACAGTTTTCTAAATTAAAAAGGACTATTTGAAAAAAAAACAACATAATGAAGTAAGGTATACCACTGATACATTCCTGCCCTGGAAGTAATAGGTTTTTAAATAAAAATATCTTGGATAAACTAAACCTTATATAAGATGGCTATGTTATAAAACAGTATGAGAAATTGATTTACTCTCCCGCTATGATGAGTTGGAATCACTGATTTTGCAGTCTGTGTTCAGTATTAAGGGCTACACGAAATACTCAGCTGTGCCAGGGAGGATATGAGGAGATTAGAGAGACTAATATATCACAGACTAACCTCTTTGCTCTGGACATTCGCAGGGACACAGGCAATTCTCATTCTGCTGCTTTCTGGAGCCACTAGATATCAAAACAAACAAAAAGAAACCAAGATTATAAGAAAAGCAGAAGTTCAAGGTAAGCAACTCTTTTATTAGTTATAATTTTCCATGTTGAGCTGATTTTCCACACTGAATTGTGAATTTAAGTACCAGCTATAATTTTTTAGAAAAAACAAAAAGAACATCACTGGTTGAATAGTTGCTAGCAGCAATTAATTCACCTTTTGTTTTATATCTCCTCACTGGAATTCCAGAATGATAGTACTGTTGATCTCAACATTTTGGAATTTTGATATTAAAGGTACTTCTAGCTAAGTGGTAAAAATTTGAATATTATTAGGAGATGCTTATTCCTTGAAAAATACCAAAAGTCTCTATTGATGCATAAAAATCACATGCTGGAAAACAGATAAGGCACACAAATAATTTTTTATTTTCATAAAATCATATGTTAAAGGGAAATGTAGTCTTATATAATATAATCTTTTATCATAATTTTTTTTTTATAAAATAGGTTAATAATAGATAAGAAATTCTAATTAAACAACACTTGTATGGCTTTCTCCCTTGTCCCAACAGGAGAGATAATCTCGTTTATTTTCTTAGCATTTTAGAAACACATACTAAACTGCAAGATTTATGCTAAAATTTCTGATTCTTGTGTGGATTACCCTTTTCTGGCTGTGTTCTCCACCAGTGGTATCAGGAGTTCTGTGATGAGCTTTAGAACATCATGAATACAACCTATAAACAGTAAAACAGCAACTCCACATTATGGAGAGAGTGGTGTTTCCTAGAGATGTTCACAAACAGTGAGATAATTGTATTTCAAATGCCTAATTGAGGAAGGGAAAAGAGAAAGAAGGAACAATTACCAAAGATGGGAGTAAAAATTGAAGAAAAATAACAACTTCAATCCAACTATTGCAGTTTTAACTGTTGTGTAATACCCTGTGAAAGCATACAGAGAAGGGAGCAATCAAATTAGTCATATTGCTAAATGCTACTGTTTTGCATTGCTAAACGTTCATGCATGTAGGAAAAATGGTCCTAAAAATAGTTTCAAGTAAGTTATTTTGATCTTTTTGGAAAGTACTGTGATCCTCTTTACTAATTCTAGAAATTTCTAGGTCTTAAAAATACCTGGTGAAGAAGTACAGCACTTGACATTGATCATTTTTTTAAGCAGTAAATATGAGTCAAAAATGCAATTGTGACAAAATTTATTAACGGCATGAATCTTTATGCTATTTATTATTTACAGAAAAAAATTCTTAAATGTAGATATAAAATAAGAATTCTAAAATAGAGATCAGTAGAAACCAAGTGACAACACAAGGAGTTTAAAATTGAGCAGGACTTTGAAACTCTTATTTTAATGTTGAATGTAGGCCCGTTCATACTGTAAGGGAAATTTTATGTTTATGCCTACAGGTCCAAAAGCACTGGTTTTTAACAACTGGGCTATTGTATTTTTTCTTTTCTTTTTGTGAGAATAAATAACTTCTCAAATGATGTCCTAGGCAATTTAGGACCAAAATGCAACAAATAAGGCAAGGTGGTAGTCATCTGGTGTTTGTGTGATCCTCATGGTAGAGGTAAAAAATGTTTCTACCAGCTGAATAATTCAGAACTTCATAGATTTACCAAAGGCAAGTAAATGAGTCAGGAACTTCTGGTGAGGAGTTATGAAGGGACTTACTTAACTGGGAAGGGATTTGAAAAAACAAAATAAATTTTTAAAATGGAGCTGGTCCTTAGGGAGGAACTGAGTAAAGATTATGGAAAGATAACATAGAAACAGCTCAAAGTTCAAACCTGAGACTGTTGGGAGTTATTAAATCTTGGCCTTTTAAGAGCTTTGATTTGCTGCTCTTGATTGTTTCTGGAAGGAGATATCTTCAATGAATGGGAATTTTGGCTATGTTGTGTATTTCCTTAATTTAATTTTATTTTGTGGATTTTTAGGTCCAGGGATAATAGTCAATAGCAAACATTTCTGTAATAGAATTTGTCTATGAAATTTTGGTTTGTAAATGGTATTGGGAGAGAGTTACCTCTTTGACACAGAGGAAAACATTTGAATTTATAGAACTCTTCTTCCATATTATGCTGCAGGCAAACTCAGAAAGTAAACCAGTGAAAGAACTAAAAAGTGTCTAGGTCATACTTAAAAAAGATGAATCTTAGATTTCAAAGTCACTTTTCTAGGTCAACAGAAAGAATATAAAGGAGAAAAGAGAACATCCATTTATTTAGCATAGCACTGTAGATGCATATTTCCTCTTAATCTTTGCATAAATCCATTCTTTAATGAAAAAATGGTTTTTTGCTTCTCTACAGTCATAAGACTATCAAAGACACTGTGGTAATGGGCAAAGCTGAGAACTCAGGTCATACCCCACACTTCCATCAGAACTCGTGGGGTGTGCTCAGCTGCTCTTTGATTTTCTTTGTGTGCCTTCTGAGTTATAGCTGATTATTTTTACTTTTATTTTTGTAAATGTAGCACAGGTGTTAAGGGAATTATAGATAGACAAAATGATGACTTAAAGATACTTCAGGGCAGGGGAAGAGGAAAGATGAGATGAAAGAAGGAAGAGGATCCATGTGGGAGGGAATATTTGCTTGTTTTAGCTGAAATTGTGGATTCATCTGTCATTGTATCCTCAGAATTTCTTTGTGTGAATTATTCCAAAGGACTTAAGGAACTGTTAAGAAACTTAATTAAATCTGCTGCAACTCAGAGTATCTCCGTGCTATATAATGAACACTGTTAAAGTGGAAATTCTCTTTCAGCTGGTGAGAGTTAATCTGGGATGTTAAAATCAATGGATACAATTGAAAAAAAAAACCAAGCCCAAATGGGTGAGGTTTATTTTAAGCTTAATGAGTTCATAATAGTAATCTAAAATTCTTTATGAGTTATTTTTTCAGCTAGTTCCTACATTTTATTTAACAGTAAAGCTGGTAAGAGAAATGGGCTGGGTTTTTACATTCATAGTGTGCTTGCTGCTGTTCTACAATCTCCAAAAGTGACTGTATTTTGTTAGTTGTGCTGCTTTGGGAAACCCTGTAGCTGAATTAAATCACAGGCATGTTTGTAACTTTGGTGCTATATTATTGCAAACCAGCAAGTTTTTTAGCAGTATTCTATTGATTAGAGTAAAGCAGTGGAGCCTCCACCCTTGGATGTATTCAAAGCTGTCTGTACATGCCCCTGGGCAATCAGCTGTACATGATCCTGCTTGAGTAGAGGACTTGAATGGGATTGTCTAGAAGTTCCTTCCAACCTCAGTTGGTGTGTCATTCTGTGAATGTGAAAACATCTCACCAAATCTGTAAAAATATACTTCAGGCCTACAAAAGGCTTGATCATTTTTCAGAAATAGCATTTGAAAGAGTTCTCATACCCCTCTTCCTCCATGCCTCCAGCTGTTACAAAGATTTTTCCTGGAGGCTTAGAAACTGTTCTTGATCTTAACTGCAGGTATTATTTGCACTGGATTTGTCAGCCAGGGGCTTGCACTGTGAGGGAAGAGAGCCCTTAAGAAAGGCTTATAAACTTTGCCTTTCCAGTATACACTAAAACTGAAATTCAGCTGAGGACATGGGGACATCTAAATTTCAAGAAAGCTGGCTCTGTGGTTTCCCACAAAGCTGTCTAACTTTATGAGGTATGCTCTGCTCCCTTAAGTTATATGCCCACAGGTAGGTATGTAATGCCATTTAATGTGCCTTATGGTAGGGCTGGCAGATATGACTGAGAATTTATAAAATAAATTATAGATCTTATAAAAGATCTCTTTCACTGCACTGGCAGCTGGAGTCTTAAGTAACATATAACATGTTTATGCAATTGCATCCCATCTGTTATTCACCTGATTCTCCCTTAATGGTTTATGGAATGGCTCTCATCCAGCTGCAATGGGAGTCTGAACACTCAGCTCACATGTAGAGCTTGTTTGTGGGTATTCAAATTTAGGTATCCTTTTAACTTAGTTAAATTCTGCTGTAGAATGCAATTGCTTAGTGTGAAAATGATGGTAAGGTCTCTGAAAATCCAGATGCTTATTTAGAGAGTGCAAAAGCTGTTAAGAGCAGTGGACCAGGGGAGTTTTCCTGCCATGCCACTTGAGATAAAACTGCTGTGGTTCCCTGTTTGAAGTCCACCCTGTAGCAAGGCCAGCCTTGTGTAATCAGTACACACACATATGCACACTCAATTGTTCCCTGAGTAAAGACACAGCAAGCAGATGAAGTTGTGAATTGCAAATCATGAGAAATCATGAAATATTTTATTGCACATCATGACTAGAGCATGTGAGTTTTTAAATTCTTATTCTTAAATTATTATTCTTAAATTACCACTGTTAGAGTAAGACGTGTCGCTGTTCCCATATAATAGACATGAAAGCCTCCTACACAGTGGTATACAGTTGATCACTAGAAGTGATTATCTTGTAGTGGCTACCTAAGGTATGAAAAAAAAATCTCTTTAACAACAGAAAGTCTTGGTTTCTTTAGCTGTGGATCATCTTTTCAGTTTAGCAACTTGTTGAGGAAAAAGAGACTGGTACATTTCCAGATGATACAAGCCACTGCAACATGCCTAATTATCTCAAGAAAGTGGTATTAAGAAAGTGGTATTGTAAGAGTTAGAAAAGTGTAGTGAATATAGTAAACTTGGGGTTTTGGACTATACTGAGTTTCATTGTTGTTTATTTCATTATAGTAAAACTTTGGCATATAGGCAACAAATTACAAAAATATTTTTTGTTTACAAAGGCACTAGATGTTTAATAAGAGAAGCTCTGTTTCTAAAGTTGAGATTGCACCATGTGGAATTATACTGCTGCAGAAGTTGTAAGAGGCTCATGAAAGTTCCACATGGCAGGGATAAGTATCACATAAGCAAAAGTAATTTACATTTTCAAGTCCTGAATACTATGGAGGATGTCCTGTGTGGTATGAGACGTATGATAAATGAGAGAAAGAGTGTTGCCCCATTTTATTAAGTTTTTCTAAGCCTTCTGATGTTTACATTCTTGTAACTAACATTCTTGTTGTTTGTTATTATATATGTATATATATATAGATAATATATATAATATATATATATTATATATATATATTATATATATATATTATGTAAATAAGTTATTGTTTTGCATTATTTTATGGAGGAGAAGAAATTTGATGGACTGTTGGTTTGTCCAGTGTCATTGGAGAGGTGGCACTGTCATCCTCCAATCCACTGTCACTTTTGGAAATCTATAAATGTTGGAGTCAGAAATTAAACTTCCCTCTTTTTTACCTTGGAGAGTTGCGTGTCCACGTCGTTTTATTTCATGTTCTATAGCAACAAAAGATATTATGTGCTCCTGGGTGCTCATCCACATGGGCACCAATGACACTGCCAGGGAAGACCCTGAGGTGGCAAAAGGCTCTGGAGCAATGGTGAACAGCATGGGAGTCCAGATTTCATTCTCAAGCCTCCTGGGGAAAAGGACAAGCTTGGGCAGAAGTAGATGTGCATTTCATGAGATCCCAGGTATGTCTGAGGTTTAGTGGGGTCCCTTGTGTGCCTGGTGTGCTGAGATGGATGGAAAGAATGTCTTTAAGAAAGATAAAGGTAAAGAGAAAGGGAATTGCTGCTAATTAAAGGAGCAGCTCTTCTGTGGCATGGGCAACAGTGTAGTTGACAGCTTGCATGTCAGGGTCAGAGGAGAGGCCAGTAAACATGACAATTGGCAAGAGCGTGTTACAGACACTCTGAATGTGAGTGAAGAAGTAGACAGCCATCCTTAAACAGTTGACTAACATCTTTGTATTACAGACTTTGTTTCTCATAAGACATTTAAGCCTCCCTGACACCTGCTAAAAGGGCAGTACAGCAGGACATGTCCCCAGAAAATTCTGGAGGTTGTCATGTACAACTTCATAATACAAATGTTGTGTGTGACAAGCAGAGGTGATGTTTTCCTGGACATTCATGGCCTCTAAAGAACTTGTTGGGGATGTGACAGTCAGTGACAGGCAGGCTTGGTCAGTGACAATGAAATTGCAAAACTCAAGATCCTGAGGGGATTCCTTAGGAAGGCAAGAAACAGAACCCAGACCCTGAATTTCAGGAATATATATTTCAGCTTAGTCAGAGAACTGGGAAGTAAAATCTGGTGGAAAGCAGTATTGAAGGGCAAAGGAGCTCATGAAAGTTAGATCTTTAAGATGAGTCTCCTTGAAACAAAGCAATGATCCATCCTAGTACTCACAAAAATTAATATATGTATAAGGAGTATTTCTTGGTTAAACAAGGACCTGGCTGGGGTCCAGCACAAAAAGAACATTTATAAGAGTAAAGCAGGCTAAGGAGGAATTTAGAAACATTGCTTGGGTAGGTACAGATGGTGTTAGGTAGGTCAGACAGTGGAAGATGATAGAGTCAGTGATCTGAGGAATCTCAATATATACAGATCCACAGGAATATAAGGAATACATCTGTGAGTAGTCAGAGATTTGGCCAATGTCATATGAGGTAAGTCTTAGATGTCCTTGAAAGGTTGTGGAGACTGGGCAAGTTCCCTGATGACTGGGGAAAGGAAAATGCTACAACCATCTTCAAAAAGAACTAAAAATGATACCAGTAAATAAATGATACCACCTCACTTTTGTTCCTGGAAAAATCATGGAGTGAGTCCTGTTGTAAGCCATTTCTAGACAAATGAAGAAGAAAGTGGTGAATGAAAATATCCAATATAGATGTACAACATGTAGGTCATGCTTTGGCCAGTTGGACTGCCCTTAACCTGTTTAATAAGTTTACCAATGATCTGGAGGAGAAGGACCCTCAAGTTTGCTCTTGATTCCAAACTGGAAGATGAGATCAATGTGCTCTGTGGTAGGGCTGGCATCCAAGGAGATGTAGACAGACTGGAGGAATGGGCAGACATGAACCCATTGAAATTCAGGAGGGATTTGTGCAAAGACCTTCACTTTAGATGGTCAACAGTATATTGGGCTGTATTGTAGCCAAGAAATTGAGGGAACTGATAATTCCTTTGTACTCAGCATTTGTAATATTGCATCTGGAGTGCAGCAGCCAGGTTTGGGTTCCTCTGCATTAGAAAGAGATTGACAAACTGGAATAAGTCCAATGAAGGGTTGCCCAGACTGTTAGGAAATTGGAGTAACTGTCCTCTGAGGAGAGGCTGAGAGATTTGACTGAATTTGACTGAAAGTTGCTCTAATATATGTTGGCCTTGTTTTGAGAAAGCGGTTGGTGGGGGTGACCTCCAAAGGTTACTTCTTACCCATTCTAAAATTGGTTTTGGACTAAAATGAAAATCAAGGCCTTTGGGATATATGACTGGTTTGGTGCCATTAGGAGCAAGGAGCTATTTCCAATGCCAAGACTATAAAAGCTCTGAGTACATATCTGAAGAGAAGGGTAAACTTTCTTAGGCCTGAAGAAATATACTTTCTGGGATAAAGACTGATGTTTACTTTACCTGAAATGAGCAGTATTCGGAGCCCATTCTAAGGACTATAGAACAAAGATAATTTTTTTACATTTTTCTCTCTAATTCTGTCACAAAGACAGTTGGTAGCTCATGCCAGAAAACCTAGTTAGTGTATTTAACATGGTCTACAGCATGTCACTCAATATGTGCTAAGCAATGGGCAGAACCCACTGGAAATGTGTGCTCTACATTCTTGTTATCATTTTACTTGTGAGTTCCTATGGAAGGACACAGGTGCTTAACTTTAATCTCTTATCCTTGGAAATGGTAACCTTGGCCAATATTTAGGGGGTTTAGTTAAAATCCATGTAATACAAAAGAGTTACATTTGACATAATATCCACTCCCCTCTAACCCCCTACCAGCCCTGCCTTCCCCCAACCCTCTGGATTCATTTAGAAGGAAAAAATATGTAACATTATATTTAAAATGAACCTGTTCTCTGTGGCATAGGCAGGACCTGAACATATTATCTAAGTATGCACTTCACTAGCAAGACTTTCCTCTCTTTAGGCTATGAAGTTTTTCCTACTGTGTTCTCAGCATGAAAGAGATAAGAACTAGGGGAATGAGAACTTTCAACACTCTCATGTTACCAATTAAAATCCCAAGGAAAGATCCTGAGGGTCTCACTGTTATGCTCACTGGTGCAAACCCAATTCTTTATTTTAATGTGATTTATCAGAACTTGCTAATGACAGCTCCAATCTTCCCCTAGGTTCTTCCTTGGGTTTGCTTTTGAATTGTAATAATTACACATATGACACTCACCATATAAGCAAATAAAAATTGAACTCTTTGTGGTGGTATCTCTACCACTACTAGTTGGGCTCAACTGCTGCAGGTGAATTAAATCATATTAAAGAAAGCAACAGGAGGACAACAGGACAGAACAACAATATTGCTGTTGCATGTTGTTTAGGACACAGCCTTTGAGATTAGTGTCTATTTTTTTTCTATTCTTCACTTTAAGATGCAAATCACTATTTGTGTAGTAAAAATACTGATTGAAAACCATGTTTATCATTGTGACTAATCTATACTATGCTCACAATGTGAGCATATCAGCATTCCTATGCTGAACTCAGGTGCCAGACCTTGTTTTGTTGAAGTAAGAAAATGTGCTTGTGAGATTGCTGGGAAAACTGAGCCAGGTGTCCAGGCAGTACTGGCTATTCAGTAGGGTAAAGTGCATGTACTAGTCCTGCTTCACTTAGACTGATGATAATGAGGCTAAATATCTGCAGAGACTTCTCAGAAGTGATTCGTTTAATCTTAAAAAGGATGCTATAACAGTAATGCTATTATATCAGAGTGCATGGTATCCCAAAAGCCCAGACAGATACTCTGGGGTACCACAAATAATTCTGCCCAGGATGTTTTATAATACCTGGGCATTTTTAAGCTGTATTCAGTTTTGGGTTAGGTGGGTTGTTTTCCCTTAAATATGTGAGATTTAAAGGAGTTTTGAAACAGGCTAGATCACTATTCCACTAGTTTCTCAACCTGCATTTACAAAGTAATGGCGTAGAGAATTCTACGCAGAAAAAGAAGAGTTATATATATTTGAATAGAAGAGCAAAACCACACAATGCTTTGCAAGGTACCTTGTTATCATTATTTACTGGTTGCTTTGGTGAGTAGTAATTCAGGTGAGACTGGAGGGTAGTTATGATCTTCCAGAACATTTGCTGGGCAGTATTTAGCCAAACTTTGGTTGGTATGTAGATGAGTGCAGTTTTGACACAGAATTAGAGCTTGTGAGACAAGCCTTGCTGGTGGGAGCTATTATTACAAGGCACTGCTCATTCTATATAGCAGATGGACTTAACTGCTGGATGCATTTTAGCCATCTCTTTTAAACTCCACAGTCTCTGTATCTCTGAAATGACGTAGATAAATGTGATAGGGGCACTGCAACATTTACCTAAGTATTTGTACACATTAGAATAAAAAATAGTAATATGTAAAGTTTTATAAATATTTTTATGCAAATTCTAGCTTCTCTTCTAGTTTCCTCTATCTTATTTTGTGGTACTGATCAGCACAGTCTCTGGTAATCACTAACAATTAAAACAACTCTACCCTCTTCACTTTTGTCTGGGCACAGCGCCAGGCATATTATTAAGATATAAAAGTTTCTCCCATTTTGCTAGTTGATGCCAAGGTGTTACTGACCTCTTCCTTTCTTCTGATGATCTTAGCATTAGTTCTCCAACTTCTATGCACTAAATGGCTTTTTCTCAACTGTAAAATGTAAAGAGCACATCTATACTAAGCAGCCTGGCGATGAAAAAATTGGATGTCTTCAATGTTGTTAATCAGTAAATTAACTTCTAGCATTCATTTTAGTGCTGCAGATACACTCTAAACTGAGATTCCCTTGCCCCAGATTGGATTCAGCACTGGCAAAAGATGAACTAGTGTCCTTGTGCTGCTTCTGCATACTCAGCTCTACCTTGGACTGGCTCCTTTGAAGATTTGATGTATCTAGTTTGCATACCAAATTGGTCAGGGCCTGTTGAAAGTACTGCATACGGATAAAGCACAGTGTTTAGTCTGAATGAAGTTACATCACTTCAAATGTATGGTGCTTTTGTTTTGCAGGGATAAAGATGCCATGTATGGCCTCAATGTAAAATATAAAAGTGTTTGTGATTGTGCTGGTCTATTTGGGATTCAAACAGATATAATTTAGATTCTACATAAACTGTGAACAGGTCCTCAAAGGCTAGTTTGATTTGCTGCTATTCATGATTATCCTTTTATATTACCTAGTATCAAAGAAAAGGTAACTTGCTTCTCTATCTCTGCCTCTAAATTTGCAGAAAGAACTCTAATTTGCATGCACTTTAAAAAGGACTGTTTTATCTCTGAAAAGGTTTTAATCATGTTTTTCTGTGCTAGAGATTAAGCAATTTTTTTATTAGGGTTTTTCTACTGGCACCAGTGAGCCGTTTCTTGCAAGTTAGATACTACAATTTTTGACAAATGGGTTGATTAATTTGATAACTTTTCTTTCCTTGCTACAACAGAATCTTAAGACTCATTAGTTTTTGAGTTTCATTGGTAACACCAAAATGAGAGAGTTCTTGTCACTTTTGGACAGACCATAAAGTACATAGGGAGAAAGATGTGGAAACTATAGGACGTAGGGAAAACAGACTTGCAGCAGGACTCCTGGAACAGATAACTATTGATTTCATGCTCTTTCATAAGAAAAGGTAAATGTCACAGAACTGTGAAAAGAGACTGTTTCCACAAAAAGCCCTAAGATATTTGAAATCATAATTTTTAAGGTGAAATCCTTGGATCCAGTGAAGCCAATAATAAACTTCCCACTGAAGGTCATTTCTCATCCTTTGCCTCTTTCTTTGTGCTCATCTTACTTCCTTAGGCCTTAATGTCTTTTCCTCCTATTTTCTATCTCAGGACAGATTAAAAGTGAAACAGAAACAGTGTATATAGTTTTAAATAATAAGCTTCATCAGAACTCGTTTCCCCACTTTTAATTGTTTTATTGAGTGAATTTATTTATTCAAAGTCACTAGTTCTTCTGACTCAGACCCAGAAGTTTTCTTATGTTTAAAATAAATATGCCATCTGATTTTAAACATAAGACAAGTTCTGGGTCTGAGTCAGAAGAACTAGTCACTCATTTGGCTTTGAATAAATTAATTCACATGATAAAACAATTCAAAGTGGGGAAACTAGAGTTCTGCTGATGCTTATTGTTTAAAACTCTCATTTGGGAACATTATAAAGTTTCCAACTACCCAACTGAAGGACAGAAACACCGCTCTCCACAAAATATTCAATATTTAATAGTATTATGAATGGTCAAATTAGTAAGTATCAGAAAACCAAATGTTTTCACTGATTAAATCCTTCTTTCCCCATCTTTTTTTTTTGTACTTGTCTTCTTCCATGCAGCAGCACTTTGCACATCTATTCATGGTTCAATTACATATATGATGTTCATTTGTGAAAAATGATGTTGGGATGTGTTTCTTTCTAACCCCCTTAACTGAACTTTGTCTTTCCTTCCCATGTCAAGGCAATCCACCTTCTGTCAGGTGTGACTGCATTGTGTGTCGCCTCTCCCACAGCCCTTTCTAATATCTTTACCTAGAACACCATGTGAAGAGGCAGCCACTTACACTCATGTCATGCTTCTCCACTAAGACCTCTGTGCTTTATCATGTTCTCTGCTGAGCAGTTCTCTTGTTGTGTTCCTTGTAGCCACTCAGGAGAAAACTAGAAAGCCCCCAGCTGGTACTAGTTTCATCACTTACTGTGAACCAGTACTGGAAAAATGATCTCTGATTGCTACACTATAAGAGCACTATAAATATTTGTACAGCATCCCTATGTAGGTCATTTTGGGAGTTCATCTGCATACAGCTGTGTCTGAAGCAAAGTACTAATGAAGCTAAAGAAGGAGACAAGCAAGAGTACCAAATTCTAGCACATCTTCCTCACTAAAACAAATTACTTCTGCGAAGATCTAGTTGCTTAACAAACACATTTGAATATGCAAAGTGTGGCCACAATTTAGTAAGGTCTCTAGAAAGGATTTGGTAAAAACTTGGCTCTGATCAATGAAGCAAGGAACACTAGTGGCAAAGACATAGAAGGACCAAGGGCTTTTATGGATTGGGTTTGTCCTGTAGTCTCCTAAGTCTCTGAGGGAAAGCATGAGCTGTAGGAGAGACTACTTAAATCAGCTGGATATGCAGAAGCTTATGGCACTAAATGGGATGGATCAAAAAGTGATGAGGGAGTTGATGCTACTGTAAAGTCAGTCATCTTCAGAAAGTCACTGGGATGTTTCCTAATGACCAGGAAAAAGCAAGCACTGTACCCATCTTCAAAAAGGAGACCCACAAGAGAGCCTCCAGGCAGTTTGACAAATGCAGCCAGTACCCTTCCTGGGAAAGTTACAGAGCAAGTCCTCTTAGAAGCCATGCCCAAGCAGACAAAAGACAGGAAGGTTATTAAAAACAGCATGTGTTTAACCTCAGGCAAATCACTCCATCAGGCTTTCAGCATGATCAACTATAACATCCCTATAGCCAAATCAGGGAGACCTGTACAGTGGATGAAAAATAGACTGAACTGTTGTGCTCAAACCAGCTCTGGTTATTTGCATCACGTCCAACTGCTGGCGTGTTACTATTTGTATCTTTCTGACTAATGGTATGCAATGTCTCTGCTACTGATGTGAGCAAGGCATGGAATACATTCTCTGCAAATCTCAGCTGGGAGAGCAGTAGATACACTAAAGAGCAGGGCCACTCTACTCCATCCAGGTGGGAGGATGAGCTGGCAGGAACGTCTTGAAGTTGAAGAATGGTAAGCAAAGAGTTCTGTATCTGGGAAGGAATAATTCCTTGCACCAGGATAGGTTGTCCCAAAAGCAGCTTTGCAGCAAACATCCAGATGGAATGCATTCCAGCAGTATGTGGTTGTGATGAAGAATGCCAGAGGCAGACAGACCTCTGCTACCTCAAGTGTGGCCAGAAGATTGGAGAAAGTTATTCTTCTCGATATATTCAGCAGTTGTGAAACAGCATTAGGAGCCTCCTCGAGTGTTTCACGGTGTTTTACAGTGTCCAGTTTGGGGCTGATTGGTCCTGGAATAACACTGATATGGTGGAGACAGCCATCACGATGGTAGTCCAGTACTGAAACACAGACCGAGACAAGCTGTAAAATCTCTATCCACAGGGACATTCAAAACTCTGCTGTTCAGGGCACGGAGCAATCCGACCTCACTGACTCTACTCTGAAGGGGTTGCTTGGAGGGGGTGTCCTCCAGACGCGTCCTCCAGTCCCTCTTACTTCGCTTCGGGCAAGCGAGGCTTCTTCAGGCTTTAATTGCACATCCTCGTACGCAGAGGGAAGGCGAGCGGGAGGCAGCAGCGCCCGCAGGATGGCCGCGGGTCCCCGCTCGGTCCCTCACGATGCGGCGGGTGCGCGGGGCGGGGGCGGCGGTGCCTTTAAAGGCCGGGGCGCGGGGCGGGCCCGGAGCGCGGGGGGAGCCGCCCGCCCGGAGCATGCGCTGCGCTGCGCGGGGCGGCGGAGCACGGCGGGCGGCACCGCCGCACTCCCCCGGCAGCCGCGGCGGCAGCCAGCGAGCCCCAGCCCGGCCCCGGCGCTGCCGCCGCGCGGGGCCGTGGTGGCGGCCGCCGAGCCCTGATTGATTGCCCGCGGGGGAGCGGGGCTGCGAGCCGCCCCCCAGCCCGGTCTGCGCCCGACGGGAGAGGCGGCGAGCCGCGGCGGCCATGGGCAACGAGGCGAGCCTGGAAGGAGGCGAAGGGCTGGGCGCCTTCCCCGAAGGGGCGGCGGCAGCCGGGGATGGCGGCGGCTCCGCGGCCCCCTTGCAGAGCCTGGTCCCGGCCGGGGTGGAGGCGGACCTGAGCCAGCTGAGCGAGGAGGAGAGGAGGCAGATCGCCGCTGTCATGTCAAGGGCGCAGGGGCTGCCCAGAGGGAACCTCGCCGGCGCGGAGCCGCCTCCCATGCAAAGGCATGCACGGAAAATCTCCCTTCTCCCGCTCCTCCCTTCCCCCTTCTCCGTCTCCTCGCGGTGGGGCGGGGGGCGAGTCGCAATTCGAGCTGGGCCCGCTGCACCCGGAGCCGGCGTTCCATTTTGCTAGCAGAGGGAGGGAAGGGGTGGCCGCACGGGCGCGGGCACCAGGACGGAGCCTGCACCCTCTTGCTCTCCCCACTACAGCGGTCTCTGATAATAGCGGCGGTCCCCGGTTCCGTGGGCTGCGCCCTCCTTTCCTGCCTTGCACTGATCTGGAGCACGGGCAGTTTGTGTGTCGGGGCGGGGAGAGATGTGCAGACACCGTTGTGGTTTTCTGTGTGCGGGTGTGTGCTTTACGGGGCTGGATGCCCCACAGCTCTGGTAGCAGCCAGGGAAGCGGATGGGTTCTGCAAGCGTCTGGAGAGAGAATCTTGTTGAATCTTCCAAGGCTTTTGGGCATAATACATTTGCTGGCCGTTACTCTGCCAATTCTGAACCTCTACAACTATCATTCGGCTTCATTAAATAGTCATGGATTGAGGAGGTCTGTTTCAGCCTATTTTTTCACCCTTTTTTTTCTTTTTTCTTTTTCTTTTCTTCCCTCCCTTTATTAGTTGGAAGGGGAGAGGCTAAATAGATTAAATTGCTTGCCACGGTATTCAGCGTTCTGGAGAGTCATGACTTTACCTCATTGTGTTTTTGCGAAGGCTGGGGTAATTTCCTTCCCCGTTCTTTGCCTGCCCCTCAGCGAATTCTCAGCCCGACGTGCAACAAGCCCGCTCCCCGCCCGGCTCCTCGGGGCTGCCGCTGTCCGTGGTGCTGAACCACGGCCCTGGCCGGCCCCGTGCCGCTGTCCTCGGTGCTGAACCCCTCCTGGCCGGCCCCGTGCCGCTGTCCTCGGTGCTGAACCCCTCCTGGCCGGCCCCGTGCCGCTGTCCTCGGTCCCGAACCCCTCCTGGCCCGGCCCCGTGCCGCTGTCCTCGGTCCCGAACCCCTCCTGGCCCAGCCCCGTGCCGCTGTCCTCGGTCCCGAACCCCTCCTGGCCCAGCCCGCCACCCGAGGCCGGCGCCTCTGTTGCTCTCCGACTCCGGGGCTGGGTGTGTTGTTTGTCTTGAAGGAGGAAGCTGAAAGGAGCCTCCTCGAGTGTTTCACGGTGCATTGACCTCACCCCACCATACATGCATATTCAGTTTATATAATGTCAGGTTTATATAAGTGAATTCTAGAAGAGAGGCAAGGAGGGTGGGACTAAATTAATTCTTGGGCAATTATTAGAGTCACTGAGATTATACCTGAGATGATGGTCTCCATTTTTTGAAACTGGAAGTCAAATCTTCCTATTTCATGTCTTGCTTAATTATTGATCAGGCATTAGCACTGTGTGTAAAATAAAAATTTCCATTCAATTTAGATCTCTGCACAGCCTCTGTTGTTAATGAGGAACATTAATGAGAAAAAGAAATATTCTTTAGTTCCATGAAACTAAGTTCAAAATTCCCTTTTGTATAATTGTCTATGAACAAAGACACAAGTACTTTGAAACTTACTTTTTACTGGAACAATACCATGAAAAAATAAAGATAAATGTTCTTGGAAGTCATTAGAGTAGACTGAACTCATTGCAATGTGAACATATCTGCATTTATAAATGTCTGCTTTCCTACAAACATATTTATATCAGAAGCTACTTTGATCTTGTTAGCATACCATACTTCCACCCTCTATTTAAAGTAAGAGGACTCTAAATTCGTGAATTACAGCCTTTTACCTAGCGTCAGAATGTCAGCTTTGACTATTATAGCAGTTCCCATCATAGTATCTTCAGGCCTCTCCACTGTAATGAAGTTACTACTTGTCTTGTCTCTTGGTTTGTGGCTTTATTTTCTCCTCTTGCTGTTTGCTTTTTTTGCTGTTGAGAGCTACCAAGAATGTTTGCAGTAATTATCAAGAACCTGATACAAATAAAACCCTTGGAGTAAGCCTCTCCTAAGGATTACAGATCGCCCTCTTCCAGACTAAAACTGGAACTTTTAGGTTTTTTTTTCTTTTTTTCTTTCCAGTCCAATGTTAAGTGACGGAGTGTGATCAAAAGAGGAATTCTGGCTTTCAGTCCATATAGCTTTCCATTTTGGCAGTGTCATTATTGTAGCATCTGTTAATTTTTAACATATTAAATGGTTTCTTCCTTTGTGATTTCCATTATAACATTAGAGTCTAATAATTATTTTCTATTCTAAATGCTCCCATTCCTGCTCCCAAAATAACCCTAAAGTGTACAAATTCCTTATGATTGCTGGTATCCTAAGGTAATATTTTTTGCAAAAACAGGCTTTTTAATAGTAAGTAATATATGTGCCAGGTAATATAGGTGCACCTTTACCACCTTAAAATGAATGCTGTACGTTCTAAAACTTCTGTAGGCTTTGAGCTTTGAAGTCTTGTGAATTGCAATAAGTGCATTTAGATCTAGAGCACCTAAAGTGAACTGTCTAATAATTGTCCTATTATTAAAAAAAATAAAAAAAATGAGAGTTTCATTCTCAGGTTCCAGTGAGATGTTTAGGATCTGTGGAAATCTTTCTATCCAATTTCAATTATCTGTCTTCAGAAAATTCATGGTTGGGAAATTTCTCTGAAACAAGCAGAGTCAATTTGTAAGCAAGTTCCATTTGTTCTAGCTTCATCAAATGACTCTGTAACTGTGCCAGTGTTCACTTCCTGAGGAATTACACTATATCTGAAAGGATTAGATGGCCAGCTGAATATATGACCATCTAATACAGCTGCTTGGGGTTTTTGGTCATTTTTTTTTCCCAGTTCAATAAGTTGGTCACAATAGATATAAATAAAATAAACTTTGCTGCATTTTGATAAGAAATGCTAAGAAGTCTCGCTAACTGTTGCACTTCTGAAGTATATTTATGGTATATTTTCTAGAAGAAATATATGTTTTTAAGAAAAGTTAGCCACTGGAGGATGCATAAATTCATACATATATTTTCTGCAGATATGAAAAAAATTAACTACCTTTGAGTTGCATTGTTACTGCATTTGTCTTTGAAACTATTAATACTGATGAATGGGGAAAAACATGCCTTCTTAACAGGTGCTTGTAGTTATGGAATTGAAGAACTGACCAATAGTCCTTTTGTTAAATCTCTGCTTAGTCCAAAGTAAGCTTTGATTGGGCTCTAATATGTAAATGAGTAGAGATGAGTTCCATGAGTTAACACCGCAGTGAGAGGAAGCACAGCAGCACAAAGAAAAGCATTATGTGAGGAAGAACTAAATTATTTTGTATGTTGGGTCTGGTTTGAAAGCTTTTTTGTGATTCAAAAGATTTGAAAGCTAGAAAATTCTTGTCAAATTCTTGTTAAGATTTAGTTTGAGGTTTCTGATTCTCCAGTTCAATTAAATTTTTTCAATATCAGTTTGTGGTTGGTTGTAAAATGGTTGTAGAAAAGACTTCAACTCTCAGGTACCTCAAACTAAATGGAACAAGTCCTGGCTTTTGACAGAAGTAACACTTCTCAAGAAGCTTGTCCTTTCAAGGCTTTTTCTTCCACTAGTTAATCACGCGCTGTCTCCATTGCTTAGAAACATTGGTATGTACAAAGGCAAGACAAGTCAGCTCTTCAGAATATACCAATAGCCTTGAAGAGAATCACCTGAGTTTATTTCCTAGATTCATGGGTTTTAATCTTATTTCAAAGCCTGATAGCTGATCAGGTGGAAATTTATGGAACACATTATTTGATAAAAATGCAAGCTGGAGCAGAATTCCACTTCAATCCAGTTATTTTTCTTGCTAATTTCCAAGTTGAATTTTTAAAAACCGTTGGATTTTTTGCTTTGGTTTTTGTTTGGGATTCCCCCCTCCCCCCCCTTCTGTTCTAGCTTCACATTGTAAGGTTTGGGAATGGGCATGTTATCCAATTTCTGGACTTGAATTTCAATAGCACTGTTGGTTTTTTCTTCCTCACTCCCTTTTAAGTCTTATCATTGTTGAATGAAGCCTTCCAAGAGTTTGAACATTTACAATCATGAATGCTGGAGGTGTACCCAGCTAATAGACTAGTTGAAATGTTTTTGTATGGTAAGCAGTGTCTCTTCAGATAAACCTAGAGTGCTTATCTAAATAACAAGATGCAGAACTGCAGGTAGACCTACCTTGCTAATCAGAGTATAATGTTGGAACCCTAGTTACTGGGAATTTTTGACTTTCTGTGCTGACAGGCACTGACCCTCAAGAAAACACTACATTTGACCTGAGGCCATAGAGAAAACTTCCAAAATGAAATAATAGAACTAGGATTATGAGTGTGTAGCTTGAATAGAAGTGTATAATATCACATGGTAGAAAACTTTAAAGTTTTATAATATAGTGATATATATAAAACAAAATAAAGGTTTCAGAGCAGAAGCCTGTCCTTCTTAACCTTCTTCTTCATAAGTTTGAGTAATATTATATAATTAGATAAAATATCTGCATTGCAGGCCACAGATAGTTATTGAGTTAAAAATAAAAATAATTTGTCATTTCTTAATTAAAGAGTTTATCCTTAAGAAACCTTATAGAGAAAGAGATATGGTTCCATTTTTTTAGTTTGTTAGAGTAAAATACTGTAAAACTCACAGTTTGTAAAACTGCAACATAAATAAAAACTAATAAACATCTAAGTCCAAACAAAAAAAATACCATCTAACACATTTAATCCCAAACCTAACAAAAAAGTTAAGACTCAACAGTATAAAACTGCTCTTTTAATAAGGAAAATGCCAAATATTTGAAAGAATTAGATTATCTTTGGGCTTTTCTGAATTATCCTCTTTATGAATTAATCAATGTTGACTGATGCCAGTGGAAAAACACCTGCTCACATCAGTGGGTTGCACATTAGGGTCATAAGCTTCCAAATATTGTGGTCAATAAGTCTACAGGAATGAGAAAGGATAAATGGAATTGTGGAAGGCTGGGAATAATTTGTCCTTAGCAAGTATTGCTTGAGGAAATTTTTAATTAACAGAAAAAAGTCAGATACAAGATTAAGAGAAATCCTGCATTGTGAGAATTACACAGAAAAGTTTACCACTAAGCTTTGTCCTTTTGTATTGCCATTGCTAGCCATGTAATGGAAACTAAATGCTAATCAGAAATACTGCTAAACTCATGGTGACATTAATAATCTAAAATATATAATTTAATGTGGCTACTGTAGATGGTTCTGCAGACTTCTGAAAAAACTCTTTAAATTGTGCATTTATTTATTTATTAGTCAAGGAATGCAGTTAAATCTAATAAGTGATTGTTTCTTTTGCTCATGAATACCCAAGAAAAAATGTCCTGTCTGGCAAACAAGGATCACAGCTGACTGATTCTCTCTAAGTAAAAAAGAGAAAATTTTATATTTACAACATTTCTGTGACACTGAAGTGTATACCCCGTATCTTCCAGCAGAAGCTGAGTGGTAGCACTGAATAGAATATTTTATTACATCCCTGAGCATTAGCACCAATGCAACAATATTATTATATCAGTGAGCAACAATATTATTTCCTGTGCTACAGCCAAGTACAGCAACAAGTGAAATACTGTGCCATATATAAAGCCGTGATCTTGATTTGGGTTCCTACATTCTTAGTTTCATTTTCTCCTGTATGAACATACAGCAAAATGTTGTTGCATGGATTTTTCCCAATTCTCTAATGTAATGTGGTGGAATTCTTTTTAATACTGTTCAGTGTGACTTGTTCAGATGATGTTGAGAAGGAGTATGGTAGCTATTTGCAAAGAAGAAAAAAAGAAGGTTCCGGCTAACTCTGAACTGAAATCTGTTTTGTTTAATGGAAAGCTCTCCTGATTTGTGAGCAGATGGGTGCCAAAATAAAAACTTTACAAAGAAGAAGAATACTTTTGCAAAGAAGAATACTCTTTAACGTACATGAATTTTAAATCACTACTGCATATTGAATTGTAAATATATCCAAATTTTGTACAAGTATCCAAAAAATAAGTACAGAAGCATATTGCATTGTGCTTTTATTTTTTTTTGTATGGCTCTACTTTGATCTGCTAATTTTGACACCTCTGTTTCTTTTAGTCTTCTGTCTCCCTGTTTTTTATATCCTGAGGAGCAGGGTGGAGAGTTAATAATTTGTATATCAGTATAATAGGAAGTTCTAGCTTTGATCTCTTCGGAATTCTGAAAAAAAGGATATCTGGTTAAATATTGTTGTATTAAATTATTTTCTAAAGAATAAAGCAATCAATGACTAAATACCTGTATCACCCTTTAAAGAATAGTGATTATTTAAATACTTTTTACATGCACCTTGTTATATGCCTTGGTCTTGAAAATGCTTAGGCACTGAGAAACTTCACAGCGCTACCGGTGCACTTCCAGGGCTACTGATACATCTTATTTTATCCAATTTTTATTCTGTCATGCATTATTTTAATCTTATTACATTTTCTCTTTGCAGACATCCTGAACTTGATACAAGCCGCCATCCCAGACAACCAAGTAAGCCTCCAGATCCAGGACCACCAGGTTTAAGTAAGAGCAGAACAGTAGATGCGCTGAAGACAGAACAACGGGCACCTGGACGGAGCCCTTCTACTCTCAGTCTACGGGAATCAAAGTCCAGGACTGATTTTAAAGAAGATCAGAAACCAAGTATGATGCCCAGTTTTCTCTCAGAAGCCAATCCATTGAGTGCAGTCACTTCAGTTGTGAACAAATTCAATCCTTTTGATTTGATATCGGATTCAGATACAACTCATGAAGAAGCCGGTAGGAAACAAAAAGCTGCCCCAAAAGAGCAAGGGAAACCTGAGGAGCAGAGGAGTCCTGCGAAACATCCAACTCAACCACAGTCTCCAAAGCCAGCTGTTCAACAACAAGGACCTGCCAGACCTACTGTCCAACAAACTGAGTCTTCCAAGCCAGCGCTGCAGCAGCAGCAGCAGCCTGGGGGACCAAGGCAAGTTCAGAAACCAGGCCATGGCCAACCAGCAGATGCTAAGCAAGAGCAAGCAAAACAACCACCCCAGCCGAGAGGACCACAGAAATCTCAGCCACAACCATCAGAACCAACAAAACCCATTCAACAGCAAACTTCTGCAAAACCTTCATCAGGCCCAACAAAACCATCCCCACAGCAACCAGACAGCACTAAAGTGACGTCCCAAACAGCGCCTCCCACAAAACCATCATCGCAGCACCCAGGACCTGCCAAACAACCATCGCAGCAGCCTGCACGGCAAGGAGGGCCTGTCAAGCCTTCTCCCCAGCAGACAGGGCCTCCAAAACAGCCTTCTCAGCAACCTGGACCTGAAAAGCCATCTGCTCAGCAAACAGGACCTGCAAAACAACCACCTCAGCCTGGATCTGGGAAGCCACCTCCGCAGCAAACAGGGCTTGTAAAACAAGTGCCACCCCAGGCAGGGCCTACGAAACCACCTTCTCAGACTGCAGGGCCCACAAAAGCCCCAGCACAACAAGCAGGACCTACAAAACCCCCTGGCCAACAACCAGGGCTGGAAAAGCCCCCACAGCAAATGCAAGCTGGTGCAAGTCAACCCACCGAGTCTGCCCCAAAGAAAACCTTCTGCCCTCTTTGTACAACCACCGAGCTGCTGCTGCACACTCCTGAAAAGGCCAACTACAACACGTGCACCCAGTGTCACACTGTAGTCTGCAGCCTGTGTGGATTCAATCCTAATCCTCATATCACAGAGGTGAGTAATTTTCAAACTGATGTTCACTAAGAATTCAGTTTGCCTTTGCTGTGTTGAAACATCACATGTACTACATATACCACTGTGATAATTTAACAAGTTCAGTAAAAAAAATGCTATTTCAGATAACTGCTTATGAGTAAAACAGGGTGAAACTGGAGGAAAAAGGTAACGGTTCTCTGCTCATATAGATTTAGAAATGTGTTCTCATCTCTTTATATAAAAAAAGGAGAGACCCTAGTGTGACTTTTGTCTCATTTTGATTGTTTTTGATCACCTGCTGTCTATGTTTATAATCTGACCACAATACTCATGTGCAAATACATTTATAGATAAATAACCTTTCTGCTATAAGAACTAATTAAAAAAAAAAAGCAGTCTTCATAGCTCCAGTGTGTGGCTAAGGAAAGGATATGGAGTGGATTTGCTTTACAACTGTGCCAGTGTTCAGTTGTGTTAGTTGAAAGCCTGAGTCATGAGTTTGCCTTGGTGCTACGTGGGTTATTTCATTCTTGTGGGATGTTAAGATCTCTGTGGACTATTTCTAACCTTGATTGCCATTCTTGCTGTAATTCTATAACATAAAAATGGAATAGAAAACAATATTAGGACTACAAATGAATTTATTTTAACCTGATGTTTGTGGTAGCTTGATTTATTGCTTATACATATCCTTTATTGCTCTGCATGGGAATAATGCTTTATGTGACTGTTTGCTCAGCTTCTTGTACATCCTGATATGCTACTTTTAAATTTGCAAAGTAGCTGGAGTTTGTTTTCAGTAACAACACTTCTACCAATTTATGGAAATTCAAACAGAATGGACCTGGCATCAAAGGCTAACTAGTGATAATCAGAAGGGATATTTAGAAAACTTTTTTTTTTGTCTTGTGGTATCAATTTAGCTGATCTGAGACGAACACAGGAAGAAGTACAGACTACTACTGTATTTTGAACCTAATAAATAATACCTGTATATTTAAAATTAAATCAAAGAATTTCTGGAAAATTTCTCTGGATATGGTGTAGTCTAAACTTCTGCTCAAAGTGGTGTCACCTCAAGCAGGTTTAGCCAGTGTTGAATATCTTTAAGGATGGAGGTCTGACAGCCTTTCTGGGCAACCTGTGTACTCAGTATCACAGTGATTTAAGGATATTGTTAGCAGCTGGTTTTCTTTCCAGCACGTTTATTTGTGGCTACCGGTAACAAACAGCAGATTTTTTGCATCCAGCAATATGATATTTTTGTTTTTTTGTTAAAATTGGAAATTTAAGACTGAAAGAGTAATAGCAGTAACCATTGATAGCACTTGGTTTAGGATTGTTGATGTCTTCTTTGAGTTTAGGGAAACTGAGGATTGAGATAGCTGGCACTGAAGGCTGGACTGGAAAAGGAGTGACCTGAACATCTGTGTGTAGAAACTTCAGAGCATCTGCAACTAACCAGGTGTCAATATTTCAGGGTCTACATGAGGAAAGGTCATTCTGGACTGTTAGTGTGAAAAAAAGATGTATAACAGGCAAGAAGTGTAACATATTAATATTAAAGTCAACAAGGAAGTTTTATTGCAAACCTTTGTCTTCAAATTCTGCCAATGTTTTTGGGCCAGAACTTCTTACATTTATTTGTGAGTGCTGAGTTGTTCATGTCGGTAGTGTGCTCTTGGAGTCTCTTGAAGCCCCAAGTTTGTCTTCCTTTAAAAGCTCCATATTTCCTATGGAATTGGTCAACAACTTTGGTGTGTTCAAATGAAACAGGTTTTGAGAGAGAGTTTATGTAAGAAGATTTCCAAGTATTTGGAAATTCTGTGAATAACTACTAGTTTTTGAAGTGGGTACTCAGTAAGTGTGAAATTCAGGACTTTTAGACAATAAATACAGCTGCATTTAAGACTAACTGATTGCATACATATGTAAAAGCAAATTTGAATTTCATATTAGACATTGAAATAAACACAGGATATGCATTTATTTCATGAAAAAATCATTTCAGAAAATGAAGGTATTGGACATCTAATTTATTCAGCTATTAGTTCCAATCTCCTGACTCCCACTCAGACTTTTCTCATTTGCTCAGCTTTGCACCACCAGCTGTCTTGCTGAAACTTCATTGTGGGTGTCCTGCTCCAGTCTGCCATTGAAGTGTGACAAAAATCACACCTGACTTTATTCCTGAATGTTGGGATCAAAGTTAATAGAACCTGCTCTGGCACAGACAAAAAAATTCACTTATTTCAGCTGCCAAGATTCTCACTTGAGTTATTATCAAATTTTCATTCTACTTTCTGTTTCCTTTAAGTATTTAGCTTATTAACAAAAGTTCCTGATTCCTTTTACAGTACTTTACCCACTTCTTCCCAACTATCAGGAAGATCATGATTTGTGACTTGGCTGTCAGTTTTCTTGCTTATGGTGCAATTTTTTTCTTTTCACTTCTTGTATTTTAACTTCTCCTGAAGTATTATTGACCAAAGTTCTGTGTCTTACCCATGCACCTACTGACTTTACTGTTTTACTTTAGCGTTCCCTGATATTTTTTTGTCAGGCTTCATTATTCTGGAATCCTACATTGTGCTTTTCCCACATCCTGTATAACTACTGATTTTATTGCTTATGTTAAACACATTACTTATGGGGAAGCAATAATTTCAAATTGGATGTGGGGAATGGAAGGCATTTATTTAGAAAAAAATTGACTTTTGTTCTCTAAAATTTTCCCTTTGTGCAGCTGCTGGAATTGCTTTCCTAAGACAGCCTCCTTACAAGTTTCTTACAAGGTAGCTCAGTCTCCAAAACTAATCAAGTGAATAATTTTTCCAATGTAGATCTTTCTCAATTTCTGTGTTCTATATTTCTAGCTGATCCTGAAAAGAATTTTACAAGCTTTAAAAACTGGCTTAGGAAGTAGATTGCATACATTGTAAAGCCATTATAAAATGCAGATAAAAAATTTTAATTCATTTTATTAATTTAAACCTTTATTTAAAATTCAGTAGTACATGCACTCTGTCTGTTTTAACTCACTAGAGAGAACTCTAACTAAGAGCAGAAAGTGATACCTGTATTGCCACAAGGTCAGACGCCTTGAACTGTTTCTCTGAACCATCTGACACTGCAGTCCTCTTGGGGAAGAAGGATAGTTGGTGTCTTGCTTTTGTACAGCAGTCTGGAGAGAAAAGGCATCATACATAAGTGTTCAGTAACATATGTCTCTCTAATCTGTCTAGGTATTCATACTCCACTCATCACCATGGCACATGACTGCCTAGCAACAGTTGCATAAAGTAATGGAAAAAATTATATAAGCAGGTTTGAGGACTGGTACTCTATTCCATTTGCCTTTCATGTACATCAGAACCTTGTAGGAAGTGTATCTTTTACTACGTGGTGACTTATTTTTCTAATTTTTTTACCATTTTATTTTCCCAAACCCACTCCCATGAGCCATTAACAACAGAACGCAGCACTTCCCAGAAAAAGATTCAGCCCATTAGAGCATTCAAGTAGGAGTAGGCTTTCTGAAAATGAACAAAAGCATCTTGAGGGAAAAAGGCAAAAAGCACAAACTGCTATAGTTAAATCTAAATTAGCGCATATGCTCAGCAGCTGGAATAAATTTTCATTCCTTGTGAACTAGTTAGTGGAAGATGCATGCAAAACTGACTGGGCAAGGGTTTAAAGGGTAATCATAAAATCCTTACATTCTTTATGATGTCATCTGTAAAGCTGATGATCGAGTGGAGTGTTAGAGCTGTTAACGTTGGACCCTTGGCTGTGTGTGGGCTCTGCTCCTGGATGTGTATCTGTGCACATGTGGATGCCTGTCTTCTTGGGGGTTTTTGAGGAGGGATTATTCTACATGAATTTTATATACATTAGATCACATTTCATCCATTATTGTGCCGTTCTTTAAAGAGAACATTTGAAATTAATCTTGAGGCCAGGTACAATTTTATAGATAGATACTTAATGAAAATTGTACATTCAAATAATGGGAAGCTGTGTATTGATACAGGATTTGTTTACTTGCCAAAAGATCTTCTGGGCAGAGATAAAGTGAATTCTTAAAAATATTTTATGGTTTCTGATTTTTTTTTCCAAACAATGTGTCTGTACCAAAGCTAATTTATTGGAAAAAAGAGGAGGGATAAAAATTCCAGGAGGAGGAATCAGAAACCCCAAACAGTTGACTATCTCAAAGTGGAGTGTATGGTTTCTGATCAAGTAGAACTTTTTACTGGATTGCACATTTATTTTTTCAATTCAATATGAAAAAATTTTAACTCTGTCTGAAATATTTTATTTTTTGTTATTGAAGATTTTTGTGGGGGAGGGCATGTCTATTTCTGAACTTTTTTTTTATAGATAGAAATTTTCCATATCAATTGTACTACATATTATTGCCTTGATTTTTTTTTTTTTGCTTTCTTTCTGCCTCTCTTTAATTTTACAATCATATCACAAGATTTGATTTAAAAATATAATATTTTAGTTCAAATCTTCATAATTATTTTTTGGTATTTGTATTTGCTTTTATTAAAATCCTGCAGCTCTAAATCTCCTAAAAATATTTGGGCATGAAGTAGGATCAATAACTAAACAGAATTTAAACAGTCAGCAAGACATTAATTTTTGTTATTTTCATTATTATTAGGTTGTATAGGGAGAACAATATATAATAATTTAAAATAAGGAAGATGAGTATAAATCTTGTGAATTCAGGTAAGTTATGCTTATACTTGCAATAAAATTAATAGAAATTACTCTATTAAATCTTTGTTGATTACATGATAGTAAAGGAAGCTGTTGATTGAAGTATTCCCTGTGGTTTGCAGTCTAGACCCTGCTGTGTTGTAATAGTACATGGGAACCAAAATGCAAGTTGGACTGGAAATGATATATAAACAAGAATAAACTGCCATCACTGTGGGTAGTGACATGCAATAAAGTCTTAAGTGTTTTGATATCAGGGAAAATAGCTTTGAGTTTGTACACCCTATGTGAACTTGGTGGGGTGGATAAAAGGGTTATATAAGTAAAACAGAAAAAAAAAAAAATCAAAGACCTAAATCTAATTATCAGCTGTTATAGCCATCATAAGTTGTATAGAAATGTGTTTAAAAAAACTGCAGCAAATCCCAAGACTTTGAAACATTTTTCAAAGTAGTTATTTAAATACCAGCTCTTAACTGTGTTGAAATTAAGTGAGAAGAGTTGTGTAAAACTGATGTACTTTAGTCTAGGTTCAAATTGATCAGAGAGCAGATGTAAACAAGACTTGTTTAGTTGCCATTTAAAAGCCATAAAAGTGTGAAATATATGCTGTAGTACAAAGAGTACTTGGGATCTTCCAGTGTTACTAACACTGCAATTTCTATGCAAATGGGGATTATTCACAATTTTTGTGGTGAAATGAAGTTAGTGTAGTTCCTATAGTTCTGCCCCTAGCCACAGATTCTGCACAGACATTTGGGAAAATTGTAAAGATCCTCAAGTAGAAGGGTTATGGAAGTACAGGATACTGTTTCTCTCCATGGAATATTCTTAAACAAACTCCCACATTGTTTCTGTCTTAGAGGAAGGCTGTGTGCCCACAGTTCTGCTTTACTTTAAGGATTAGATGTAGAAATAGCAGTGATGCCTTGTGGTTTTTTCTTTTTTTTTTTTTTTTTCTCTTTACATAAGGGGCAGAACATAGAGGCAAAACCCCTCTGTATGGGGAATAGATTCCCAATAATTTAATTGAGCAATATTCTACAATATGTTGGAGTGTTTTCTCATTAGTCCAGAAAGCTGGCCTGTACAGTTTTTAACACAAGTAAATAATAAATTAATCTGCATAGCTAAAGATGTCAACTGCAGTCAGCCATCTGTGCCAGTATTGCTGTTGCTCAGCAACTGTAATTTACTACTATGTGAGGCCATGTGATGTGGGATGGTGTTTGCTGGGCAGCCACTGGGCAGGCAGCACAGCCCAGCCCTGCTCTCACCAGACAGCTTAATCCTTCTCATGATTCGCTCAGTGCAGCACAGATGAACTTTGTTAACCTTTTCTTTGCCACTCTCTTGATGTGCAGTTAGATTTTTTGTCAGTCATTCATGTGTTTCTGGCATATCAAATCTCAGTGTAGTTGATCAAAGCAATGAGCATTTGTTGCATTACTGCATGATGCAGTGCACTGAGCTGTATTTAAATGTCTTTTTCCTTGCTATGTGCATGAGGCAGCTTAATCATATCCTTGACTATAAAAAAAACTAGTTTTTAGATATCCTGAGATACTGATAAAAAAAATTCAAAAGGTTGTGTTCATTATTCTGCTTTATGATTCTAATTATGTAAGCTATAAAATAATGGTTCCCCAAACATTCATAATTCACATGCAAACTATAGATTTTCATATTGGTAATTTAAGTAGAGTAGTGGAATATGTTTTAAGATTGTGATAACTGCATAATATAATTAATTCTGTAGTGTTCAGTAGCTTTAGAACAGTAAGTAACATTTAAAAATGTTTTTTCAATATGTCTATTTAAAAAGTTTTTACCAGCATTGGTTTAACACCAAGCTACAGAGCTTGTAACCATTGCTGTGGTTTGTGGAAGGATCCCATGGACCATGCTGCTGACTAGAATCTAGTGTCATGTTTGTGAGCATCTTGAGTCAGTGTTCCCTGGCAAACTCATCATATATCTGAAAGGAAGGTAAATATGTATTTTGTAGTGATGATGTGTTTGCCTGAAATGAGGATCAGTTGCATACTGTGTACAATTGTTAAATGTTTAGTTTGGTGTAATTACTTTGAACAGCTGAGAACTTATTCATAAAATAATGGTCTAGAAGAACAAAACTTTGTATCCAGGATTGCACAAGCTTCTTTAGAAGACATTTTAACTTGTATATTGATGTACCAATTTAATTTGGTTTGTGATAGTTTTTTTTTTTTTCCATAACAGGGTTTTCTGATTTAGCTTCTTGTCTTAGAGTATTCCACCACACTGCATGAAGCTGCATAAAATCATGTGCTTGAGCGCTTTATTTTTCATGTTTCTCTTATCATCTTGGCAAAAATTTCTGCTAAGAGCCAAATCTGGATTCCTCACTGCTCTTTAAAATTGTCAAGGGCCAAATGAGTTAATGTGTTTTCAAACTAGAAGCTGATTTTGTCAATAAAGCTTTGGAGTTGAGCAGTGTCAGCAAAGTCCATTTTACATACCTGTGGTAATGTAAAGGGATGTTAATATTTTATGTACATTTTAAGTTCCTTTTTATAGCAGCAAATGACTGTTCTAAATGAGAATGAGACCCATACACTTGGAGTGCAGCTCTGCTCTGCAAAAGGACTGCTAACATGGCTTCTGAGGGCCACATTCATACTTTATGCTAGTAATTTTTGTATGAAATGTGTGCAATCTGCAAGTCAAAATTTATTTCTCAGGTACTTCTGGAATCATGGAATCAAGATAGATTCTCTTCCTCTCCTACATCATCTGCAGGGATAGAAATTAAGTGTGCCAGGCAATGCACTTGGTGAAAGCTTTCCTGTTGCTTTTGATGGGTCTGTGTTGTTAGAACAAATCTCAACCATTTTTGAAGAAAGGAATAGACACTGGATTGCCTTCAACTGTGTTGGCTTTGTTTGGGATAGGGAGAAGGACTTAACTATAGTTGCTATTTGTTACTGGTGTCAACTGTTAGCTTGCCTTTCCTTATGCATTCATAATCCATGAAATGTAGTGTTATAATTTTCTTCAAAGTGATTCTCCATGGATGTTGTTAGTAAAATACCAAATAAATTCATTTGGTGCTTCAAACTAGAAGAGTTGATGCTATGGTTGATGAATATATAAAATACATTTTAATTACTTTTTTGTTGTTCTGAGGGCATATAGTTTCTACAAGAGTTAGAAAACAAAGCAGCAATTTTCTTTGCTCAGGAGTTGAAATCTGAACAAAAATGCTGCTTGGAATCTGTCAGGTTTACTGTTCTAGTTATAGCACTTATTGACATGGGTCTCAGAATGAAGAAAATCACTCACAGATCTCTTCTAGAAATAAGACCAGCTCCCACCCCTATATATTGGTGTAAAAAACAGACAGCTTGGGTTTCTCAGCATCAAAGAGGAATCTCCATCACAGACAGGAGCAGTGAAAGCTCAAAAGTTCCTCTGGAAACTTTTGCTTTTTAATCCCACATAATGATATTAGAAATGTGGAGAAAGAAACTAGGAGGTCACAGAACTTCTGCCCAGGAACACCTTTAAGGATAGAGAAACATTTGTATTTAAGTTATTTAAGTGAAGCAGCACTAAGTTTTACTTCATATGTAATAGTGTGTAAGAGCATCTGTATTTAATGGAAGCCCATTCCTGTCAAAATTTATGGAAAGTCTCTGTAATTCTGGTAGAAAAAACAGGCAAGTGTTTGATAGAAAACTATATCACATAGCACATTTCATTTTGAACTCCTGCTGTTCCAATCACAGGACTATAGTTTGTACAGTTTTGCATTTGTTTGAAGATGTGTGTAACCTATAATGACTTGAACATTTTGGCACTTAATTCCTCCCACTAAAGTGCATAGGAGGAATTTTATGTTTAAACCAGAAAGATGTAAAAAATAATACAGTGAAGTGAAACTTTGTACATTTTTCATTTTTGAGTTCAGCTGTAGGAGTTGCAAATTTGGTTTTGGTTTTGGAGGCTTCAGTTTCATACCAAGAATGCACATGTGTGTATATATGTGTAAATTTTTTTAATAATAATAAGGAAAAAAAATAATGGGTTAAGGTTTTGTCTTCTGCACAAGGTTGTTTTGAAATCTGTAGCATAAAAGTAATGGTTGTTTGTACTCCAGGTAGATAACAGAATCAGACTGGACAAGCTGCAGGTTGAAGACAAACCTAAATGCTTAAAAATGCAATTTGAATCTGGATACCTTAAATGTAAGAATTATTAAAATGACTCATTTTATAGCCCCACCAACTCTACAGCTACTTCATTTGAGGCCTTGAAGGTGTCATAGTGACTTAAATTTAGCTTTCCTGGAAGCTGAATGAGACCAGGTAGCCACCTGTTATTGCCACAGTGTAAAAAGAAGCAGAAGCAGTGAATCCCTACAGAAAGCAAGTTTTCCAAATATCTGTAGGAATCCTTTGGATAGGGGGAAAAGCCATTCCTTGCTTAGGTGCATTAAAAAACTCCTCACAGGATCTTGTCTTTCTCCACTGTAGAGCAGAGCCAACCTCTCTAATGTAGGAAATCTTAGTTACTTTGCCAAAGCCAGACAACTGTGACAGCCTGGTCTTTGATTACACTTAAGCCCTAGAAAACCCTTAAGGATTAATCCAGAAATGGTATTAGTATGTATCTAATTAAATTATGTTACTAATATCTAAAATCAGGTAAGAGAAGTGATCATTAAGCAAACAAAATGGGAGTTAAGCTAAATGTAATCTTTGCTCAAGTCCTCTGTACAGGTCTGAATTTAATTCCTTTCATAATTCAAAGCAGAGTTTAAACGTGTTCCATTTTTTTTTTCAGTTGTTTTCACTTTTTAGCAATCAGTTGTTTTATCGTTTGCAAGTAGAACAGAGAATTGTTTAAAAAATCTAAAAAATTGCACTGAAAATAGAAGTGCAGCCTTACTATGAATGGAACTTTACAGCTGAGGCCAAAATTTGTCATCACTTTGTGAAGCTGTTAGTAATAGTGAACTTATATTCCAGTGTGTGTGTTTACACCATGTTTATCAGAATAATTTAAATAACTGTGTTTTAGGGAGCTGCATCCAATTTTTGCTGCTACAAAAACACGAGGCTGGCAAGGCACACAAAAATAATGAATTCATTGCCTCAGTCCATGATATCAGAGCTCCTTTCTTCCAGTGAGCTCTGATATTACACGGACAAAATTTTTCTTTGCATGTAGTGCCTCTGGATTTGTTCCATGGTGTATAGTAGAGATTTCATTGCATCGCAGAATCAGTTATGTTGTAAAAGATCTCTAAGACCATCAAGTCCTGAGTGAGAAACAGCATCCAGGAATCTTCACCCTTAAGGGCAAAGAGACTTATGTTGTGTGTTCTCCTACTTGCTGTTCCCTCTGTTGCAGTGGTGCATGCAAGTGCTGTAGCTGGCACTCTGAGTTTCACACAAAGACTAAAGAATAGGAGAAGAGCTAAAAGTGACCTGCTTAAATATATTCTTGCAGGTGGAGGCCCATGAGACTCTGTACCATATTGAATGGCATTTTTGCTGCCTATAATGTTTCTGCTAGTGATGAAAAGTGTGGAAAGTAGCATGTGACCACATGTTTTAGGCAATTTGATCCTTTCTCAGATGGTGAAGCTGGGCTTATCAGAAATATGGTTTCCCTCTCGTGCAACACTGCTTGGGAATGATAAAAAATGTTTTAAAGTTGTGAGGTACTATAATTGATGAGAAACATGCATTATTTGCATTATTCCTTCTTCTCTGTGTGACAAGAGGGCCCTGTTGTATACTGTAATTACCCTAGAAACTTTTAATATCAAAGGAGTTGGGAAACCTGATTGTGGCTCTTGAAATACCATCAGGGCTCAGGAAAAGCTCATCACTGATTTTAGATGAACACTTGCCCCCTGAAACTGGTGGTAATTCAAAAGTCTGTTTTATACCGTTTACACACCTCTGTGGCTAATTCATTGGATACATATGTACTTCCAATACCTGTGCTCTGTAATTTAAACCATTACCAAAAGCATAAGCTTCATTAAGAGCTTGATAGATGTATGCTTAAAGATAATTATGCATTTACTGTGTTTTAATAATTCTGATTATTGTTTTCTGTCAGCAGACTTGATGTGTTAAACTATTTTAGCAGTATTTGTCATTATTCTGGCAAATCATTGCTGTAAATGACTCATTGGGTCCCATGAAATTCCAATGCATTTTTTTCATTCTGATGGGTTTTTATCCTCCAGTATTCAGCTGTGTGTAAACTGAATGTGAAGCCATTAGAATCATGGGCTCAGTGATAGCTTGACTCACAGCGATGTGGAGAAGAATGAAAATAATCAGCTGTGCATGTTAATTGCAAAACATTATTAGTGGTATTTCTCCCTTTTTACACAGAATTTTAAAATATTGGAGCAAGTCCTATATTAGAATAACTTATTATTATGTTTATTTTATTAACTTTGTCTTATCTTAGTTATAATTGCCTTTTTTTTTTTTCAGATCAATGAATGGCTCTGTTTAAACTGCCAGATGCAAAGAACATTGGGAGGTGACCTAGGACCAGGTCATGGTCCTGGGCCACAGCCACTTGCACCCAAACAGAAGACACCCATTCCACCTTCAACAGCTAAACCATCTCCCCATCCACAGCCTGTTCAAAAGAAAGATGTAACTCCAAAACCTGATCCTTCACAGTCAGCAGATTCGAAAAAACCTCCTCCACAAAAAAAGCAAACACCCCTGCCTGGGTCTCCTCCTGTAAAATCAAAACAACCCCGTGCAGAACCCACTGAAATTTCCCAGCAAATAGATGCCACTCCAAAATCTGATCAAGTCAAGCCAACACAGGCTGAAGATAAGCAAAAACAACCCAGTGTACAGAAGCCCACAGCAGACACTGTATCTACCTCTGTAGCGCCAGAGCAGAAGCAGGATTTGGCAGGCCCCAGACCACCAACTCAGCAGAAAGTGACTGACTCCCCAAAGCCTGAGCTTGCAAAGCCATCCCAGGACACACATCCAGCTGGGGATAAACCAGATTCCAAACCTGTTCCACAAGTGTCCCGGCAGAAGTCAGATCCCAAGCTTGCATCTCAGCCTGGGGCTAGACTAGATGCTAAAAAGCCTGTTGAGCCAACGCAAGCAAAAGATGAGCCTAAAAAGTTACCAACAAAAGCAGCCCCAAGGCCTGATACAAAACCAGCTCCCAAGGGCCCACAGGCAGGGGCAGGAGCCAAGCCAGTGCCAGCACAGCCTGCACCTCAGCCCCAGCCACCTCAGAAAACTCCAGAGCAATCAAGGCGCTTCAGCCTTAATCTGGGAGGCATCACTGATGCCCCTAAGCCTCAGCCTACAACACCACAAGAAACAGTTACTGGGAAACTCTTTGGATTTGGAGCTTCATTCTTCAGCCAGGCCTCAAATTTAATTTCCACAGCAGGTCAGACAGGGTCTCAGCCATCGGGCCCCCCTCCGCCTGGTCCTGCAGCGAAGCAGCCCCAGCCTCCACCACAGCCTCCAGCCCCTCAAGCAGCCCCCAAAGAGGCTGCTCAGGCTCAGCCTCTTCCAAAAGCTGTTCCTATAAAGAAAGAAGCCAAGCCTCCTGAAAAATCAGAGCCATCGAAAGTGGATAGTGTTTTAACTAAAGGATCTGATTTAGAAAAGAAACCTGGTTTGGCTAAAGATAGCAAGCCTCAAGCTGCTGAAGCTAAGAAACCCGATGGGATGTTGGAACCAGAGAAAGCTAGCCAACCTGAAATGTCTTGTCCTCTTTGTAAAACTGCACTAAATATTGGTTCTAAGGATCCCCCCAACTTTAACACCTGTACTGAGTGCAAGAAAGTTGTGTGCAATCTCTGTGGATTTAACCCAATGCCGCACATAGCTGAGGTAAGGTGATGGAATCTATATTTGCCCTGTGTTCCTACTTACAGGTTCCCTGTGCTGTGGAGACATAAATAGCTGGTTTTTAGCTTTTGAATTGTTTAGAAATTTTATTGAGCATTTCATCATCTGAAGTCTTTTAAAATTAAGTATTTGTGTTGTATGAAACTTTGTCACTTGTCAGATAGCACTGATGAAGTTTTGGTGTATTAAGGAGGTCTGGTAGAGGTGGTTGCTAGGGTTTTGAGACATAAGCAGATGTGGTTATGAACTCATTTGAAACTGGTGTTACTATGACACAGCAAACTACTGTATTTTGTCTGTTATAAGCTTTTTCTTATACCTCAGAGTTGTCTCCTAATCTGTGCTTCTTTAACCAGTGCCTCTGATCCAGAAAACTCTTGAATGAAGAAATGTGTTAATGCTTAGTTATTGCCCTTCCCTCCTGTTAATACATGATAAATTTATTCTATCAATCTCATTCTGGCTCTGGAGTCTTTGCATATGCTAATGAATTCATTAGGAAGGTTGAAGTTTGAGTGATACCTGTGTGGTGAAAGATGTAATTTTTTGGCAAGAACAATACAAGGCTCACAAAGTTACTTCATTCATTAAAGACTGTCACTTTGAAAGGGCTTTTTTTGTGATTGCCTGAGACAGCTACTCATATTTAAAAGAATTACACAACTTATTTTCAACAATTTCCTTGCATTGCATGTTTTTATCTTTCCTTTCTCCATGTAATTTTTTTTTACAAGGGGATTGGAAATTTTATCCTAGCTTAATGGAAAGGTGGAGGCACATCTTATTTGCCCTATGAATCTGGCAAGTTTAATTTAACAGAAGCAGACCAACTGAAAATACTTGTGAGTAGTTGAAGTGTTTAAGCTGGTCTGTGCAGCACATGAGGACTCTGGCAGCTGGTGTTCTGCCTTTGAAATCTGAATGAATAAATGGCAAATGACTGACAGGGTTAAAGGATATCATATCTCTGTCTTAAGGTGAGAATAAATGTGAGAAGAAATAGCATATTGCAGGGAAAATACTGCTTATGATGTTTGCATATGCCTTTCTTTGTGTATTATTTTCTGGAATATACTGTCATTTGAGAGGTCTTTTTTCTAATATAATGAGCACATTTTATCCAACACATGAATATGTTGTCTAATGCATTTTGGGTCATTTAGGTCAGAAAGAAATGTCTGAAACTGCAGGAAGAAGATTGATCAGGGATTGAAAATTGGGGTTCAGTTTATTTTTAACATTGTTTATGCACTGAATACCATCAAACACACACACTCCATCATTATCCAAGTCTGGGAATACACACACACACAATTATATGGATTTAATTGTGAAAGATGCTTATGACTTTCTCTAGGGGCTCTGTAGTATGCATACACAGAGGACCATGGAAACAAGATGTGTCAGTTCTGGTGAAACATTGCTCAAATGACAGCTACTCAAGTCCTGGTGCATGACTTGTCTTCTTCAGTGTTGGCTTAGTTGTGATGTTGTGGGACTGCCTTCGGTGTGCAGACATGTTACCTTGGTTTCTTCTGGTTAAGATGAGAAGGCTGATACTCTGTTTCTGTTTTTCCATCACTGGTTTTTTAGAAGATTCCCTCTGATTCTGCTCTTTAAAATATCCAGAGCTTGAAATATGAATGATTTTCCTTAGTCTGACTTCCTCATGCCTTTCTTTGTTTCTCTTTTGGCTCCTGCTTGCATATTTTTCTTCCTTTTACTACACATTTCCACCTCTGTCCACATTTTCTGTCTTGCCTTCTTTTTTCCACTTACTTTTGCTAGAAAGTGGCAATGTACTTTTCCTTCACAATAGGGGGTGGTTTACTTGGCTGAGAGCATCCTGACTCTCCTTTTCATAAAGATTGGACAGACAGAACAGGGGGGTCATAGTTTCATCTCCCAATGTGCTGTGTAAATAATGTATTTATGGTCAGATAGCAATTCTGTCCCTGGATGCACTGTATATAGTATATACCTTTTACATGACAGAACCATGATGATGAGCAAATAGTTTATGCTCACTTGCATACTCTTTTTGTCCACCAAATTCTTCTAATGTGTTCAGTGCTGTCTTGGAGGTTTTATTTACTTGTCTCTTTCTTTGGGACTTAGGAAGGAGAAATAGAAATGCTTTTTAAAATTGATCTTTCTGGTGGCTTTCTACCTAGTTCTTTTATTCCTATACTGTGCATTCAGATAAAAAATGTAATTCCAGAAGCTATATGCTATCTTGGCCCCAGAAGTGATTTTGGATGAATAAATATACGGCATCTTAAACATAATCTTAGTTTTGCTTTGGGCCTGCAGCTGTATCACAGTTATTCTGACAGTTGCTTATGTGTTGTCTACATTTTGTTCCCTCAGTAATGGCTGAAAATGAGTGGAGTTTTATTGACTGAGTGATGGCTGAACTCTTGTTGCCAACAAAGCTTGTTATTAGGCTACATGATAAGGATCAGTCCAATGGAACAGGGAAACCAGTGTTTCATTGTCAAATGCAGAGGAGCAGCTAAACCCCATGGGCACTTCTACCTTCAGATGTCTCAGCAGGGAATTTTTTCCAGCCAATGTGCTGCTGTACTGCAGGCTGGGCTGAGAGTACTTTTAAGGGAAGAAAGTGCTTTCTTACAGTGGCAGTTGTTTGTTCTTGTCTGTATGTGACAGAAATAACTATCAAAAAAGTCTTTAAGCTGCTGCAAACAGTCAGTCCTCTAATAACCCCTCTACTGCAGAAAATGTAACTAAACTCTTACCTAGTCAAAATCAACAATATGCTACTTACTTCAGTGAAATTGTTTTGATTTTTGCAAGCAGAGAATTAGGCCAGAATACATTTTCTTAAAATGAGCTGATTGTTCTTTTTCTCCCTGATTTGTTGCTACAACAGTCAAACAGTTATTTACTTAAATGGTAATTTATCCATGATGCAAACAGCCACAAATGATTAAATAAATGACACTTGATAGATTTCAGAGACCCACAGGACCATGGGAGCCCTAGTGCATTAGCAGACTCCTTATTCTGCCATTTGCTCAATGGGGAGGAGAACTGTTTACCAGCTCTGTAATTAGCTTTTCAGCTCAGGTAGTTGGAAGCAGCTCTATTTTTAGTAACAAAGCACAAGATCACAACTGCTGAAGCCAGAAATGAAATGTGTGGCAACGACCATTTTGTGCATTTAAAACTCAGTGAACTGTTCAGAATATTGAGCAGGAGCAAAGATGGTTGTCTATAATGTAATTAAATATGTTGAGGTCAGGAATGTAGAACCTGTGATAAATTAATGCATTAATAAAATGTAAAAAAAAAAATATGGTTTAAAAGCAAAACTAAGGAAAAATAAGATTTTTAGGTTCTACGTGGGCAATATGAAGGATAACATCTTAAGAGAATCACGTTATGAGCAGAAAGAGTTGAAAATGTGAAGTGTGTGTATGTGACCATGCTAATGGATTTAATTTAATAGAACCACCAGGAGAACAACAGAAGCACTTTTTAGTCTACTGATAGCTATAAAATTACCTGGAAAGGCACTGGGAAGTAAAGAATGCTCCATGTGTGAAATAAATTACTGGGGCTATGGAAAGGGAAGAAAAGTTTGGAATGATGCTGAAGGACAGGGAGAACTGGGGAAGGGCAGGAGACACATCATATCTCTGACTTGGTAAGGATTTGTTGTTTGAAAAAGATATAATCTGTTAGAGATATGATCACAATACATAGTATAAACAATTTTACCGTGATATTTCTTAATATGTTTATTATGACACATGTATTCTGTGTGATATAATTTTGTCTTTGTGGATATGATTACAGGAATCTATAAAACTTGATGGTTTCTGTCCAATCTATATTCTTATATATCTCTGTTTTATAAATAGTTGTATCACTTGCCAAAAGAATTTAAGTGTTTTTCTAATAACTCATTTTGCCACTCCTACTTATGAGACTTTACTAAATAATTTTTTTCTTGTTCCCACAGACTATGGAGAGAAGGAAAATAAAAAATTTGAATTATTTTTTTTTCTAAAGTAAGCACAGTGCCATCATTAAACTCCATATCATAACCAGGTGAAAAATGGGTACCTTGCTCTTCCAGTATGAACTTCTAGAAGTAGCAGTAAATAGCATTTTGGAACTGATATAAGTCTCTCTGGAGATGAAGGGTGGTGGCATGGCGTCATGTACCTGGATACATCTTGTGTTTTTCTACCTCCTCCCAAAATCCTGCAGAAAGGCAACTGGCATGGGTGGATGAGCAACCAGTGTAAATAATTCTCCTAGATTCTGTTTTTCCAAGACTTCACTGATATTTTAAATGGACTGAGGGCCTGAGTAAGTGTGCCCTTATACTCAAACTTCAAAATCAGGCTTTAAAAAATAATATTTAAAAACCCCCAAACCTTATCTAAGTGAATCAAACCCTGCTGTTAAATGCCCAAATGTGCTTTGGACTTTTTAAAACAGTGTGCAGTAACATTAAAAAGTAATAATCCATGTATTATTCTAATGAAAATCCCTAAAATAATGTACTGCACCATCCGAGGTGACACCCATTGCCTATCTTTAATTAATTAACAGCTCTGTACTGTCATGTATTTCCTGCTTGAAAAAGCTCAGACTGCTCTGCAAACTGGCAGGTTTAGCTCCTGTAAGGAGCTCCTATCTTCTCTTTTATGTTTGGTGATGTGTTGTTTGGGAAACAGATGGTGTCTGGGAAACATAGTGAAGAAGAATTTGCACTAAAGAGACAAAGAGAAAAACAATCACTCCTTTCAGTTGCATAATTTATCTTCTCTGCTTCTTCCCTCTCCCCTTAAAGCACCTTTTAAAATTTTGATTGTAAGAAAGTGAATGCTATTACTGTTTAATAAAGTAACTAAATAATACAGAACATAATAGGCTAACACAATGTACTCCTTAACATTTATGGAAATTTTATCCATTAAATGATAATTCTTTATAATTGAGAAAATATTAAAACTACTGCTAATTATTACTTTGAAAGATAAAATCTGGCATTGAAAAACAGAGTGCATGTTAGATGATAAAAACCCCACTGTATTTCTTGACTGTCAGAATGAAATTAATCTCACTCCTAATTAGGTATCTTACTTTTCTTTTTAACTTATTCAATATGCATGACAGACAAAAATATTGAAATGGAAATATTTTTCATAGCAGAATGACTCACCTCTTCCATTTTGCCTATAAAGCACATATATTGTGTATATATACAGAATAGAAGGGCTAATATGGAATGACTCTTTGATGGATGATGTAGTCAAAATTGAACACAGATAAATATTTTTTTAAAAAATTTAATGCCTGAATTCACTTTTTAAATAAGGTTGAAGAGCTTAAGCTTCTTCAACAAAGTTACATTTTGGTGTTTCACATTTGCAGAGGCATTTAAGTGCTTCAATACAGACAGATACTTGGAAGGTTGTTAGGAGCTCATGTCCTTCTCTGATGCCTCAGCTAAACCTGTTCCAAAAAACCCTGCTTTGGCCTGATGATTTTACAGAGGCCTGAACTCGTGTCTTCTGCACGTCTTGAGCTGTTCCTTTTGGGCAGTGTCTCACTTCTGTTTAAACCTCTTTGAAGTCCAGATGTGGAAACCTTTTGTGTTGTGGGGTCTGATTTTGGTGTGTCTTTGAGATTAGTTCAACCAGAGGCAGTACTGCCTGGCATTAAGCATATCACTACAGCTACTTAAATAATTAATTACAAGAATAAAGCCTGATCATGGTCAAGTGTGATGTGGTGGTGGTTTGCCAAGTTTATTTCTTCTTCAATGGTTTTATATGCAAAATACAGACCTGCAAATACACATGTGACTTCAGGATTCTCATTGTCATCTCAAGCCTGTTTCTGCCATAGTACAATCAAGATTCTTGTCTCCCAATTTCCTCCAAGACCCCATGATTCTGCACTTAAGGTTCAACAAGGTGAACCACTGCATCCAAATAACCTATTCAGTAGATGTCTGCGATGGTTTTGTTTGAATTCTCCAGCATCCATTCCATTGTAGAGGGGAATGAAAACATCCTTACTTTCTCACAACTTTCTCTGAACTGGTGTATTGCAGTTCAGTGGGGCTGCTTGGTCCAGAGCAAATTATACACTAATGCAGTTTCATTTTTTTGGCAGTGACGTTTTGAGGGGTTATTTCTGAATGTGATCTTGGGAAAATATTTGAAAGCAAAGCGTCTGAGATCTCTGTGGTTATTAGTCAAGGCATGAGTTACAAGATTACATTCTTGTTGATTTTCCCTTTCAGTATTTATGACCATAAAATTAGGTTTTGTTTTTTCTCCCTGAAATTAAATTCAAGGAGTGAAGATTGGTCTCATTGCTCAAAGTAATAGCGTGACCTTTGGAAAGACTATTACCATGATTAATTGCTTGCTATTGTTTCCTTTATTCTAGTCTCAAAAAGTTTCCAAATAACTGCTCTGAACAAGGAACTCCATTGAAACCAACAATGAGATATAGACATAAATCCATGTAAGGCCAGATGGCTTTTATTAATGTTGGTAATGGCCACTGATGGTGTGAAATCCAAAGGGATGTCTGCAGCAGCACTGCTGCTGGCACACACAGCTCCTGTCTATCTGCCTATTTTTCATCCACTTGCAATTAATTTGCAATGAGTTCTTTACTTATATACATTTATTCCATCTTGATGCCTTTGCAGTTCTGAAAAATGAAATTCTTAGGTGAGTGATTAATGCAGAGCTTCCAGTGCTGATTTTTGTGTGTGGTTTATTTTTTTCCTGTGCAGATAGTTTAGAGACTATGTCTGTTAGAGACAGTCAAGCTGGAGTCAAAAATGTAAAACAGATTATCAGGAAAATTACTGACCTGGCCTTGAGCCAGGTGATTTTCTTCTCTGTTACTTCATTAGAAATTTGGTTGGTGTCCCATTATTGAATGAGGAAGAAGTCCTTTGAAAGCTAAGCTGGTATCAGCTTTTTGAATTTTTCTACTCAACATTATAATAGGAATTTAAAGAGAATTTATTTCTTGAGATAAAGGTATTTAATGTTTTTCTTTTCCATTACAGCATTATCCCTTTTTGGTCATGCTTTATTGAGATACAAAAAATACATACTTTAGAGACTTTAACTATTGCTGTGAGTTTTAGTTAATGTCGATATAAGACCCAGTGATCCACTTCCAGATTATCTTAAGCGAACAGACAAAATCTGCTGTATGTTAAGTGCCTTAATTTTGGGGGTTTTTGGTGGCCAGGTATGGCATTCTATACTTTCTGAGCACATTGATGATATGTGGAAACACTGTCAGAAGTTGTGTGACCATGAAAATATAAAGCATTTAGCTTTTTGTAAGAACCTTCATGTGGTTTTGGTGTTCTGATGGATTCCCTAATAGAGGGGAGCTTCAAATGAATTTTTTTTAATATTCCAAGACTATGAAAAGCTGGTGTTCTTCCAAGGAAAAAATGTAATCATAGCATTTTGAAAAATATCAGAGGATTTTATGTGTCTAAAACCAGGATATTTTTCCCTGAATATTTGTCACTGTGATTGAGTGTAACAGGACAGATAGATATTGTAGTATTTAATAATATTCTGAGAAGGCAATATACTTTCAATTTAAATATTTGCATACATTTTGTGGTCTCATTTATTGAAGAACAAGGCTATTTATGTTAAAGAAGTTAAGTTCCAATTCCTGCATTTGTTAAATTTTCATGTCATGTTTCTGCTGACCAAAAGTCAAATGTTGTCACACCACAGCAGCATATTGGTAAAGAAAGGTCAACACTTCACACAAATAAATTCTATAAAATCCCTTGTTTGCCACTACTGTGGGGTGATTTTAGACTTAATGGGATGGCATGAGTGTAATCAAAGTAATTTTGCAACTAATTTTAACTGTTTGCAAGATGTGTGGCCAGCTGTAAAAATAAAAATTCAGATGTAAGGGAAAAGATGAAATGAGCAAGAGGGGGCATTTGCCTGATTTCTGTTTGTATTCTACACATTAATATTTCTCCGTGAGTAAATGAAAAGATTGTGTCATTTAAAGAGACAGTAATTATTTTTATTTTGCTGAAAAACAAATAGTTCAGTGGACCAGAATGAGAACAAATGTGACTTTAGATTGAATGTTATGTCTCTATTAAATTGATTTCTGCAGTATTACTAAGAGTAAGGATGGAGGCTGAGGGGAACCTAAGCCATTATGTAGTAGTGGAAAGGCGATTAGATTCATGCCTGTAAGCTGCTGGAGATGCTGTCTGGCAGCATTTGAAACAGGAGGCCACAGACTGATGTTGAGGAGGGGGATTAGCTGCTGCTGAACTGCTCTGGCTGAATTTTACACAAAATGCTGTTGAACTGGGGGGAAAGGGGGAAAAATATCTATTTTTGCATCCCTAGAAAAAAAAAAAAAGTAAGAGTAGGTTGTATTAGACCAGAACACTCACTGAGAAGAATGATGAGGTGTATTAGTTTTCCACCTGTGTTTTAGAGGTTAATGAAATCACTCAGACAGTGAGGTAACTTAGGCTTCTAAGGACAAGACGGAAAGACCATCTGGTGGTCTTCTGTTTTTAGTATTTCTAGTTTAGTAAATTTCTTTGTTGTTGTTGGGTTTTATTTTTGTTTTTCCTCTTTTTTTCCTTAGCAAACAGCCTTCAGATTGGAAATGGTCCAGCTGTCATGTACAGAGATTAGAAATTGAACATATGAAATCTTGTCCTTATGCATACTATTTTAATGCATGTTTTTACTTTTTCAGTTACTTTTTGTAGTTACCTTGATAATTGTGCTAAAGACTGCAGGTGTAGTTATAATATTTTAATATTTTGGAGGGATTTCTGACCCCTTTCCTGGCATCCAAAAGGAGTATACTATTGTGATGATTTTTTTTGTTTGGTTTTACAATGGCATTCTCATAATCGCTGAAGATGTTGACATAACTCTGATCCTCACCATTATATGTCAGTACAAATATCTGATTTTTTTTGAGGTTCCACTTTGTTAAGTGATCTTAAGTTTTGCATCTTTCCTTTCATATAAGAAGAAGAAGGTGTATTTCTTTCTGATTGCTGACAAACTCTTAGCTATGGTCCTCAGGATATTAGTTAATAACTATATTTTTGTACATTTAGAGCAGGATGTTAGGTCCTTTACTGTCTAGGTAAGCTGTCAGATATGCTTGTTCCTCACCCTCCCCCAAACCAACACAGCAACTCTTAAATTTCTGCATAAATGTTTTTTACCCACATCTATTCCATGGCAATTTTCACTGAAACATTGAACTTTGACATAGTGCAAGAGAACCAGCCTGGGCACATACCCAACTTCAGATGCTCTCTTCTTGCTTTTGAATTACAGGAGGAAAAAGACTGGAGTGTTTGAAATACCTGTTATTTCTAAAATAGTTTTGTTTTGAAATGTGCACTAAATATTTTTTTTCTCAAAGGTCAGTCTGACACTAAAAATTGGCTAAAACAGTAAAGTTTAAACATATTCTACCTTCTGGCTCTTTTTTTCGGTGTTTCATAGGCGAATTTTCTATTTTTCTTTTAAAGTCAGAAGTGGACATTAAATTAAAGTTTCTCACTACCTCTAAAAGTATTTTGATTTTTGTAAAGTTTAACTTTACCTATGGAAAGGGAAAAGCTCAGAATAAAATCAAACTCTGCTTAGATGTTTTTTAAGCACTATGTATTTTCTACTTTATGTGGCTCAAGGTTGATGTCATGGTATGACATTTGTAAGACTGAGAAAGTCTCATTACAGAACAAGTTAAAGAGGACTAAACTGCTTTCATGAGCTTCTCTCTGTGCACCTTTGTGCTGACACACAATGCACTTCTGTTTTTTTCCTGACACTTGTAGCCAAGAACACTTGCAATGTGCTGTGCAGTGAAGTTTTGAAGTCATGTGCCCAGAATATCTGGGACTCAATTTACACTGTTATGCCAGACCTCTAAAGAGGAAGAGCAGTACTGTTTTTCTTCTGTATCTCCTATCAGCAGAAGGATCTCCTGATCAAAACATGATCTCATTTGATTTGTCATCCATTTGAATACTTTAACTGTGCTGCTTCTTCTCTAGACCTATAAGAATTGTGTTACTGCTCTGTCACCTTTCAAATGACAAATCTGGTCAATGTATTTTTCATGAAGTGCAATGAATGCACATTTTAGCTTTAGGAACTTATGTTTGAATACGTAATGTTTTACAATTAGTTACAAACATAATTAGCGATGTCAGTGAAATTCATACTCATCCTTCCCCTTGCTTTATTCTCTATGCTATTGGTAACTGGAGTCAAGAAAGCTTCAGCTTTGATGTGGTAAATTTGCCTGTTCCAGGTGTTGGTCTAAGGTGTGATGCACTTTCCCTGATGAGTTCCTTAAGCTCTTTTGAGTTTGGTCCTTGTTATCTTTCCAGGATAAAATGAAGTTATATTTGATGCTGTAAGGATTGGTAGGTCTTTAGTACCTGTAAAGGGCAAGGTGAAACTCTCTCTACCTACAAATCAGAGTAGACAATCCTGTCCAAATCCCTGCCCAAAGCAGGGTCAGTTGAAGCAGTTGGGGGCCAGTTAGGGTTTGATTGGTTCCTGACTTGGAGAATCCACAACCTTTTTAGACAATCATTGGCCACTTTCCTTTTTTTTCTTTATAAGTATTTTGTTAAAATAATATTTATTTAAAGGAATTGAATTCAAGCAAACTTAAATGAATAAATTAAATGCTTAGTATTTGAATTTTTGTTAATTTGAATTTTTTTTCTGTTCATTGGATACCATTGAGGAGACTGTTTTTATCTTTTTTTCACTCTCCCCTCAGCTATTTGCACACATTGAGGCAACCTTCCTGAGCCTTCTCTGTAGGCTCCTTTTTTCCCCCATTTCCAGCTCTCTCAGCTTCTCCTTATATGACTGATGCTTCAGACCCTTAGTCATCTTCATGACCCTTTACTGGACTTACTCCAGTATTTCCATGTCTCTGTTTTACTGGGAAGTCAAGAACTAGACTAAGAGCTCTCCCAGCAGTACAGAGAACAGGGGAATAATCACCTCCAAGATGTGCTAGCTGGGCTCCTCACTAAGACAGCCCAGGATGTTGCAAGTATTTAAGCCTGGCTTTTGGTCAGTGCCTCCCCTTATTTTCATACCATGCTCAAGGGCACAGAATACGTGTGTGGTGTCTTCAGCACCATGGCAGCAGGGTGAGGTGAAGCACTTTGCTGTAAACACAGCTTATGCAGGTTAGGCAAAGTTATGGGGTCCAGAGGAAGGAATCAGTCCATGCTAAGGAATACTAACTTTAAACTGGCCATTAGTCACTGTACATCAGTGAACTTGACACAGACAGAGGTTCTATAAAGTGCTAAGTTTGGATTACTGTGATATATCTACAAAATATGTCCTAGCAGATCTTCTCCATGGCAGGTGTGCATTGACTTCTCCAAGTTTTATTAACAGGTTCAACAGCAAAAGGTATAGATACTGTTTTGAAGGAAAGGAATGGTTAGGACAGAATCTCCAAGTTAAGTTTCATAGGATGTTCCAAGAGTTGAACTTTGAACCTGATCTGTATGTCTGGAATGTTTATATTTGAATCAGTTTAGATAAATGTCACTTTCCACTGTCTCCTCTTCCTAAATCAACTTCCTTTCTGTACATGCTGAAAGTGTTATTTGTATTTAAAATTATCTTCCATTAACTATGGGTGTCCTTTGTCTTGTCACCTTTTACATTAATGATTTTCATTTTTTAAGTGTCTCTTTTTGCTCCAAGCAGTGGAGGAGAAAAAAACTTTAGGGTTAATGGGGTAACTTCAATACTTAGTAGCTGGTTGTCCAGGTGCAGAACTTCTGTTGTTGTATCTGGAATCAGTGGATGCATTTTGTAAAGTGTAAGGCTTTAAAAACACCCTGTAATTTGCAGAGCTTTGAAGCATGCTGAAATGAAAATTTTTTCGGTAATGATCTATTTTCTGAACCTCTATGCATATGAAAACAGTTAATCCCTATGTTCCAATAGGATTTATTAGGTGTTTCATGCTCTCTAAATTTTGTTTGGATGGCTTGTCCATATAGAATTAATAATTCTATACAAGCAAATATATTTCTTGGTCTTAACTTGCTATTCAAAAATAAGTAGTCATTTTTCTTTTAGGTCCAGGGATATGACATCAGAAATGATGTATTATCACTAGAATGAAATTATACTAGAGGAGATAATATAAATTCATTATTAGTAGCAAACAATTATTGATATATTATAATTATAACAGGAATCAGGGTGCAATGTTTGGGTCGGTCTTCATTAGCATACAGGATATAATTTTTTGAGCATGTCAAGGAAAATTTAATTTTGTTTCTGAGTCTGAAGCTATGATAGTGATTGCATTTCTTGGATGGCTTTTTCCCTTCTGTTTGCTTTATTCCAGTTCACATGCTCTTTCCTTATGACTTGGATTAATTCTGTGTGCATTGCAGGGTATTAATATCCCTTTTAATTAGTTTCTTATTACCTACATAGACAAAAAAATGACTTCATAGTCTGTGAGAAATCACTGAACAATGGACTGAAAAGTATTTAGTTCCTTTCAGTACTAAAGTTTGTATATCTGTAGTAAAAAACAGGAGAAATCAAGGTGTCCTTGCAATGGCAATTCAGTTTCTTCTGCACAGGTTCCTCTCTTTATGCATTGGAATCTTTTTTACACAAGCCAGTAGATTGACAGAGTTTTAAGAAGGTGATACTTGGAATTTTTAAGTACAAAATGTGTGCTTGCTGATAGAATAGGGTCAGGTGCTGGTTAGAAACTGGTCATTCCCCTGGCACACCTTCTAAGGCCTTTCACATTTTTGAATGTACCTTATGTGTACAGTTTCTGTTCACATAAAAATATTTATTTCTGCTGACAATTCTCATCTGCCGTTTGCTTGGCATCACTTATTTCTCTGCACTTGACTTCAAGTCTGCTGTACTAAATCTGTCTGAGAAGAGATACATCTTGAATTTTGTGTTTGTAAAACTAGCACTGCTATAGTATCATTCTCTTCTCTCCACCTTTTATTTTCAGACATTTAAAGCAGTCTTTCTTATTGCCTGTTTTTCACTTGATTGTGAAGTTAAACATATTTAACTATTTATGTGACTGTCACATTTAACTACCAAAAAGTAAGATCCATTTTTTAAAACATTAAGAGAAATGAAACAAGGCAAGTGGAAAGAAGGTTCTGACAAAAATACGATGATTTGCAAGTTAGTGCAATAAAAACTAATAAGTCCAGTTAAGAAAAGTGTATTTCCTTGCAGTTATATTCCTTATATCTCCTGAATGTACCAAACCAGAAGCCAGTTCTTTAGCATGGCAGAATATGGCAGATGGAATTATTTCTGTGCAAGTATTAAAAAGATGGGCTCTACGTGATTCTCAGTCATGATTTAGTTTTGGGCTTCAGTCCCTATGCTGTCTATTATTAGCATCATAAAACATAATGGAAGTATTTAGGGATTCAAATGCATAGATTCATGCTGGATTTAACTTCCTTATGTATCTGCAGATGGTGTGTATATTTTTGCATATTGGATTTTATGGTGGTTAGAATACATTTGATGGGATAAATGTAGGGAAATGCAAAGATTCATTGCAAGTGATTTGTTCAAAGACTTATATGTATCTTTTGTGAGCCATTTGGTTTCCAATGAAGACTGAATCATTATCTTAGTTTATCACTACTTCTTTTTAATTTTGATGAAACTTTTTTCATTGTTCAGTCAAAAAGGCTGGGAGTCTGATCTACTAAATGCTTGGATGCTTAATCTTGAAGGTTTATCTATACATGAGAAGAAGAAAATCAAGTAAGACCTTGTGCATAGGAGAATACAGGAGGTCCATTTTTCTAAGGATTTTGATTTGGACCCCATATGAGCACTCCAGTGTAATTCTAAATGAGGCAAGTGAAAGCAGTGTATGTTGGAATTATGCACAACCTGCAAAAATAAAGACACAAAATCATGGAGGTTCAGTCACAGGGATGGATTTCAGTGATCAGTTACAAGTTGATCAATTCAATTAATCAATTTTATTTTGCCCCTGGTCTCAGTGGAGTTTAAAAGCTATGAAGTCCACAAACTCAATTCTTGAGGACAGACTTTCCTCACACTATCCAGTTTTTAAAATTTCTTCACACAGGAAGCTACTAAAAGGGAAAGTTGAGTGTGTAAGTAATGTCTGGAGGGTGCTCACCAGGAGAATTGCCTTAACTTTTGCAGTGGCTTTCATTCTTCATCACAGGTGGAAAATTTATGGAACCAATAGCCTGCAAACTAGAAGAGTTTAGTTATGGAGTGTGTATGAATGGAAAGCAAAGGCACAGCACAAGTAATTTCTTCTCCATTTATTGTTTCATGGGAAGGAGATGTCCTTTGCCTATGCTGGAGTTCCACAGCACCTACTCTTGTGACAAGTTGCCTGTCAGCATAGTCCTGTTGAGCTGACTGAAGTAATGTGGAAGGGGAGATAAGAGAAGGAGTTACAAAACAGTGATGTCTTTTAGATGAAAGGAGTTTCAAAATTAATCAAATAGGTAACATAAATGCTATTTTCCTTGATTTATTTCTCAAGAGTTGATGGAAATGACTCTGATTTCAGATAGCCTGGCATTGCTCAATCAGCATCATGTAGCAACTGTTCAAATCAATAGATGTTTCTTGGTTTTAGCAAATAGTGTTGTCTGACTGATATGACTGAAATAAGTCAGCCTTCAGAAGCAGAACTAAATACCAGATTCAGTGCTTGCTTTCTGTCTGTGGGGATATATTTTCATAGTGGCATTTAGGATTTTAGAACTTCATCTTCTAAACTGATTAGCTAAGAGAGAAACTTCGGCTCTCATTAGTAGTTATTTCCAAAGATATGGCATTAGAACCCTGAACATTACTTCACCAGGCTTGGAAGGATTTTCAGGAAATCTCAGAAACTTACAGTTCAAGCCTTAGTCTTGCAAGTAAAGAGCTTTCACATGAGTAATCTGAACAACTTCAGTCCTCTGGTTATGGGTAGGGTCCTGCTGTGTCCCACTCCTTTGAAGGAGTGACTTATTCTATGAGGAGCTCCATTCATTTGATTGAACTTTTCAAAAAGAAAGAGAAAGCCTTTTAAGAAAATAGGTGACAAATTTTGTTCTTCCTGAGTAAAACCATGATGATGTATGAAATCTTTTAAGAAGGTGACTAATGTGGTACAATCACTTGAAGTTATGCATGCTGGTTTTTCATGGTACTTCTCTGTTTCTTTGTGAGTAGATGTAGAAGTTTTGAAAATATGTAATTGGTTTGTGATTAGAAACCTTAGTCACACCCCCATAATTGCTATGGTGAAATTCAGAAAATGTGTCCTAGGCAGTTAAATGATTCCCCAATACTTTTAAAGTCTTGCCCATTTTCTAAATGGGCAATTATTTGAGAAGAGGGGGAGTTGTTTTTTAAGACAACAGAGCAGGTTTCATATAAGCAAATATATTAAAAGTGGTTTTAGTCTATGCATATTATTTCAAGAAGGAGAAAAATATTAGAGTTTGGAGGTGAAATTTGGAGGAATGGCATATTGAAGCAATACTGAAGGCATAAATTTTGAAGTTGCCCTTTGAATACTACCTGTGTCTCTATAGATTCTGAACCTGAATAAATCAACAAGATGACCAGGAGTCTGAGTCAGTGCTAATATACATTGATCATTTGTGCTTCCATTTGCCTTAGTGGTGATGCTACTGAATTCTGTCAGCAGCCAACATGATCAGGCTCTGTAAATAAGGGTGTTGAGTGCAACAGCAAGATCTCATTGCTGAGGTGTGCACTGCAACAGCATCTGAACAGGGCAAGCAGAACAGGTGGGACATGGGATGGTAGACAAGTAACACAAACATTTAAATTGCAGGTACAGAATGACTGAGGTTAGAAGGTACATCAGTAGTTCATCTAGTCCAACCTTCTGTCCAAACTAGGGTCCACAAACCACACCAGGTTGCTCAGGACTTCAATATCTAGTTTTGAAAGCCTCCATTAACAAAGGCTGCATGAAATCTCTGGACAACTTGTTCCAGTTCTTCAAAGTCCTCAGGGTGAAAAAAGTTCTCCATATATTCAGTTTAAACCTCAGTCTGCAGTTTCTTGTCCTCTCAGTGGGTATCACTTTGAAGTGCCTGGCTCTGTCTTCTCAATAGTTTCCTCCTTCGGTTTCTGTTAGTTTCCTGAAAAGCAGATTTCTGCATACTGAACAAGCCTCTTTCCCTCATCTTCTCCTTACAAGGGAGTTTTTCTAGCTTGTAACCATCTTTATTGCTTTTTACTGAGCTTTCTGCTGTTTGTCACCCTTGTTTTGGTACTGGGAGAATGACACAGGATGCAGGGTGGTAGATGCAGTCTAATAACTAATGGGCTCACATCTACTGGCTATGGGCCTTTTAAATAGCCCAGGGTGCTCAGATGTTCTTTATAGCAACTGTGCCATATCCACCCTGTTTATTAGTGGGCCCATGTTTTTGTTGTCCAGACCTTTCCTTGCATATTTAGCATAGAAACTATTCTTGTTGCCCTTGATGTCCCTTGCCAGTTTCAATCCCAGCTAAGCTTTGCAGATGGTTGTGCAGTGTTTCTAAATTCCTTCTTTGTAGCCTAATTAGAATGCTGGTTCTGGAGTAGAAGCAGAGTTCAGAGGTCCAGGCATCCTGTCCCATGTGTGTAGCTGGTTGCTTGATATAATCCTAAACACTATATGCAGAATATTTTGGAAGACAGCTAGCAAAGAACTACTGAAATATGCCCTTTACAGTGCTGTTTGTGGTTTAATGTTTACATATATTAATGCAAATCTTTTTTGGCAGTCTCCTGGTCTGGGCATAGACCCTGTCAGTTATGGCAGTTTATATTTCTGATAGCCATAAGAAACCATCTCAGCTTCTCAGAGATGATAAAACTATTGCCACTGTGAGTCAAATTTACTTGAAAGTTAATGCAGTTGCCCATCTAAACGTTATGATAATGTCTTGTTCTTCTGTGCTGAGCTACTTGGCACCATTTTATCTGTCACATTTAATAAAGATATATTAATCTTCAACTTTATTTCATATAGGAATTGCCAAACTTAGCATATCAACACATCACATTGTATCTTTGCTATGAGATTGGGTTAGTTTACCATAGCAAAGAGTTTGGCCTTCAATATTAAAAGTAATGTGGGTTGTGTTTATCACTACTCATAACAATACTTACTTTCCTATTATAATGGATGATTAAAATTCTGACAGATATTCCAAGGTTGCCTGACAGAGGTGTTACTGCCTGTTACTATTTTAAATGACTACTTATTTGCATTTGTTCTTTCATTATCTCTAATAGATGATGACATAGCATAGCAGGGAAAAAAATTATGTTAAACCAATGTTGTGAAAGAGACAGTTTTAATGTGGTAAACACAAAATTATCTTGACAAGCTAAAGAGATTTCTAGCTCATTTTTAGGAAAGGAAAAAAAACAACAACCACAAAAAAAACACCAAAAAAACAAAAAAACCAAAAAAAACCAACACCAAAACAAAATCCAATTCTTCTTTAAATCCAAATACCTTGATGTTTAGTGAAGATTTAATAGTTGTGTAAGGTGAAGAAGGAAGCATTGATGTATTACTGGTATGTAGGAATAGTTTGAATAGAAGTTGCTATTTCTGTGTGGATTGATTGTATATTTTTATTTTGAGATTTAAATCACAGATTAAAATCAGTCTTGGGGGCTGGGTTGTGTGTAACAGCCAGAAGCAGGGACATCCATGGTCCTTTCCCTAAAAGTCTGTGACCAGTCCAGCTCTGCCTGGCTGAAGCTACTGAGTCAGAGCAGGAATGAAATGTCTGGTTAGGCTCAAAAGTTGGGTGTCTTTCCCTGCACCAGTGCTGTCATCTCATTGCAAAGTTCCTATACTTTCTTGGTGATTTCTCATGGGTAGCTCTTCACAGCACAACCAACTTCCCCCCTCTCTTCTTCACCAGCTAACCCACTCTTTTGTAGCACTTGTCTTCTTATTGGACACAGCTGTGGCCTATTAAGGGCAGGCCTGTTCCTAATCTTTGGTGATCAGTACAGCTGTAACTCCTCAGGGGTGAGACTACCTTCTGCACTATTTTCTTACATTCTATCCCTCCACACACCAGGGCACAGCCAAGCACCATAATGCCACTTTTGCTGCAGCTCAGCTGGAGGAAGGGCAGGAGCTAAAGGCATATTTCCCACCAAATATGGTCCCAGGATTAGATTTGCAAATTGCCTTGGCAGCTGTTGACCATCCTTCACTTCTAAAAGGTAAGACCACCATGAATACTTATGAGCACCAGACACTGAGAAGTTAGTCAGCAGGTATGACAAGGTACCCCAAATCTGTGCCCCCCCAGAAAGTTTCCCTGTTAGGTTATCAGATATTTTTTCCTTATGCAAGATGAGAGGTATTAGAATTATCCTAGAAAAGATATATAACATTTCTGTGTGACTCTCTGAGCTGTTAAAGTCAGATAGCAGATTTCAGCCCATCATTTTTTCTCATTTAATCAGTAGGAATCTGAAGTAGCTGCCCTGACACAGTAGAATTTTCCTCATATACACCAGTGTATCTGAGAATGGAATTCAACTTTAAATCATTGAATTAAGGCAAGCCATCTTTTTCATCCAAGCGGATGTCTGCAGCCTTAGGAACTCATAACATTAGCTGTAGGTAGACTTGAACTGTGGTTTTGGAACTCTTGATTCGAAAACTGACCATGCTTGGGCAATGTTTTTCATTTTCTCTTTCCAGTCATTGACTGGTCTTCCAGCTCTGTCTGCTTTCCATTTTGCTCAGCACAATCCTAGATGTGGTTTTTAAATGATGCTGAAATATAAATGATGACAACAGCTTTTAAAATAGGAATTATTAAACTCCACAAAGTCTCCATCTGCTTGTATATCAGCATACAGAATATTTGCTGCCCAATGCCTCATGCTCAGTAGAGAGAACATTTTTGGTTGTTTCCATACTTCCTGCTCTGACCCAACTAGGAATGTAAATCATTAGAAATTATTAGGCATCTGTATTTGGGACATTACTACCTCTATTTTGTAGAGTAAAGATGTCTGTAGATTTTCTGAAAGGTTTATTTTAGAATTTCATCCTGTGTGTTTATCTAAAAGTGAATATGCAAATCAGTTTTGTATGTTTATTCCCATTGTTGGATACCATAATGCTTTTGCATAAAGAGGTGCTGTACAATAAACAGATTGCTGGCAAAGGAAAAGCATGATCTTATGGTCAAAAAGAGGAATTTAGATTAGTTAAAAACTATTGTGCTGTAAACATCAATTCCAGCACACTCTCTGGGATAGGAAGTAGTGGGCATATGAATCCTAGATTAGCCAGAACTCTGGTGTGCTGTAATGCCATAGTGATGGACTGAAAGGCCAAGAAGTCTTTGGCAATTTATTCCTGTTTTACACAAAACATATGTTTTTGTGACTGTGCTTCAAAAATAGGCTGATATGTTGGAAGGGTTCCCAAGAGGCTTTGACAATTACTTTATATGTAAACAAAGAGAAGACCTCCAGAAATAGAGAAAAAGGTATTTTCTGTCTGTTTTCATGAGGAAGTGTTTAAGATGAGCTTTTGTAAGATTCTGGGAGTATCCATTAAACATAAATAGCACAGAGCCCTTGAGGAAAACAATTCTCATTGCAAAGTGAACATAGTCAATTTTAGACAATCAGAAGAGGTGCAGGATTGAGCACAGCTGGTTATTGCAACAAAGTACTGAGAATTGGTGATAATATGCTATTTATCAGTTCTATGACATGAGGAACTATTATCAGAAATGCCATGGAAATCAAGATAAAAATAGATGCAGTTTATGTAATATAGGTTATCTTAGGTTGGGTGAGACTGTGGTTTGTGTTAAATGCTGCACTAGACTAATTGAGAAAAGTGATTTCTCCTGCCTGTGACCAGTGTAATTGAAGAAGATCTCTGAGTTTAAATCTTCTCTGGCACATGGCTGAGCAAAGTGCAGAAAAGTGCCATCTTCTGTAGAGTAAAGACTGTCAGATTCATGAGCAAACCACTTTCTCTTTTACTGTTCTGAAGATTCATGTGCCACCAAATTTTGATTGTGACACTGTTGTTTGGGTTTGTTGTTTTTTTCTTTTTTTCCTCATTAAGAGTAGGCAAAGTCTTCATCTATTTCCATTCTTTTGCCTACTAATCATCACAGAGTCAAAGAAAGAGATTCTAATTTAAATTCTTTTGTTTAAGATTTAGTCTAACTTCAAGATGAAAAACAGAACTCAAGGTTTCTGCAGCTGACCGCTGACCATTCTCAACACCATGTATAGCGCTCATCCTAATACCATATTAATTAAAACAACTTGGAAAACAGAAGGGATTTTCACTGAATCAGCAAATCAAGAATTACTTGGAAAAAAACCCATTTCTTAATACTACCTCTTCCATAGGTTGCAAAGTCTTGTTGTTGCCTTTTTTTTCTGACAAAGTAGGACAAGACTAGGCTGTAGAAAAAGGAAATTTACACTCCAGATGTTAAGGTCAAATAAAATGAATCACTTTCAGAATGGGTCTGTAATCAGATCACTAGATCTGAACCCTTCTGTCTTTTTTTTTTTTAAGTTCACCTGTAGAGTGAAATGTAAGCTTTGTACTTGGCACTGCTTCTTCTCTTTATGTGGTTGTGGTGACAAAGGTTTCTTTTTCTGGTGTTCTGCTTTCACTTTGTATGTTGTTTTTCTAATGTGGAGAAGGAAAAGGTACCTTCAGGTTTATTACTTTCTCCTGTAATTTAGCTGATGTTGAGATTTCAGCTGGATGAAAGCATTCCTATGCTAATAGCTACATTTATTGCACTTTTATGCTTTCGCAGTGGTAAATAATTGCCCCAAGACAACATCTGTTCTCATTTGTCTAGTTTCATTTATGCTAATGTATAAACTGAGCTTTTGATAATCACTTACCCACTTTAAAAACTTTCTTCTGTGTGTTGTACTACTGATTTTGGTTGCCAAGTTATGTATCTAGGTAAGGATCTTTAACTTCCAGATCAGCATCAAACCCAAGGCTCAGAGGAAAGTTCTCGAAATAACTCTTCCTCTGCTCTGTCTGTGCTGTGTCTGTCACTGCACTGTATTCCAGCACAGGATATATTCAGTCTGTTTTATCACATTTCTTGTACCTACTGTTACATACTGTCAGATCTTGGCTTCACGCTAGCAATTTTCCGAGTTTTTACGGATGTATTAATTTTTTGCTTCTTTTAATGAAAACCACTGGCTCTTCACAGCAGTATTCTGTCATACAAGAGCTTGTTTTTGCTTGAATATGTGAATGGGGCTAAACCAAGTATCTCAGGAACTGGTCAGGTGTAGCTGTATTTTATTCTCTGCTTGCTGTTCTGCCAATGTGTCTAAACTCTAGGAAAGCTCGGTGTGGGAGTGGATACTTTTCTCATTTCTTTTGTTTGCTGAGGAGGCTCCTAAACCATATCAGCTGCCTGTGCCTTTGACCATGTTCCTGGCTCTAGGACTGGAGTTTTACCTCGGATTACCAAACAGCCTTTGCAAAGCATCTCTTCTTTTGTGATACTTCCGATGTGTGGTGGGATGGGACCATAAAAAATTATACCTTGTTTTACAAGTGTAATTATAAAAATGATCTCTTTTATTGCAACTGAATTGCAAGGAAATATGATCTTTAAATTCAGCCATCTTGTTAGCCAATGTGGCAAGTGTGGCTTTGGTCCAAGAAAAACACTATGAAATTACATCCTTGACAGATGCTTCAGCATAGTCAGAGTGACTAATCTTCATTTAAACTTAGCCTTATGCCAATACAGCTCCACTAATGATTATATAATTGTGAATATGAAGCAAGACTTACATTTAGAGAGAACTGAAACCACCTGAATCCATTCTGTATATTTTCCATGCGGCTGAAGTTCTGACAAGTGGACTATTAGCTGTCATTGTATTCAGGGGAGCATTGTGGTTCATAGAAATTTCAGAGATCCTGGGGGTCTTGTCTGTGTTTTCTTCCCTGTCTTCTTTCCCCTTACTTTAGTCATCTGAAACACATTGACCACATCCTATCTTCTGTGTACATGAAACATCTAGAAAAATATGAATATAGCATATCTCTCAGAAAAGTAGTCTTCATATGACGTTTTCAATGTAAGCTTATTTTGGGATGTTTCATTTTTTGCTTCATTCTCACTTCAATTGTGGCAAGTGTTAATAACACCTTTAAAATAGTGTTCTATAATTTGTCCCAGTTTCTTTAAATCTGTTTTTGTCTCTTCATGAACATTTTCATGTTCTTTACCCTTTGACTGGGCTTGTTTTTAAATCTAATACCATCTCAGTTCTTACTCTACCTGAATTTTTCTGTGCTCTTGTTTCTGTGAATCAAATTGTCTTGCTCTTCTAGGTTGCACATAGGGAGGACTGGTTATTGCTGCTGCTGCCAGCTTTTACACAGTATTTTGTACAGTTTTTGCTAAGAAGTAGTATGAACTTAAATGTAATTGGTTTTGCTCTATCCTATTTATGGTTATTAATCTGTAGCAGATGGGTAAATTCCCCAACTGTTCTTACTGCTGTATCCAGGTGTTTCAGTGATAATTATAATTTATCAATATGGGAGTAAGTCACAGACAAGCAAAAGTATAAAAGCCATTTTGGTTTGGATTAAGGAAGGAGTAAAGGAAATCAAAATGCCTTGAAGTTCCACATCAGGGCCTTTTCCACTGGCAGTAACTCTTCATATGATCTGTGATATTGAAATCAAGATAAGGATTTGGTTTCTATTATCAGTTTCTGCAGGTTTCTACTGGGACAGTAGGCAGCTGAGCTAAGACAGCATTGCTGAGAGCTTTGAGTGTCTGAACAAGGTCAGTGCTTCTTCCCTCTGCTTCCCAGTTCCTGTATTATTGCAGCATCTTGCAGCTTGTAGAAATGATGATGGGATACCTGGTTCATCTCCATATCCCATCTCTATTTTCTCCATCTACATTTCACACCAATCTTGAGTTTTGATATTGGAAGCATGAAAGAGGTCACTTGGGAGAATTTTTCTTTGTACTGTTCAAATGTATGGGTCTTATGTGTGGAAATAAAACTTTTTTGAGCCTGCCTAGGGCTCTGGGATAGTGCCTATTCTTCTGCCTATTATCCTTTGTCTCCAACTCAGAACACAGTAAGTACTGTGTGATTTCTTCTTGCTTAAAGCTAACAACAGTTAATTTATTAAATCTCACCATTGCTGGATTAAATACATTCTTCTATAAATCACTGAGTTTAGAGAGACCAAATAGTTTAAATATTGTGTGTTGCTTTGGAAGATGTGTGAAGAACATAGGCTTGCAATTGGAGCTTCAATTTATTGTTTTACCTGGAACTGTAGTTGCTAATGTCCATAAAATCCATCCAGATGTATTCAGTAATTCTAGGCTGCCTTCCTGAGTTGTTGTAGATAACATTAATACATAAACTTAATATAATTGTGAAAAAAGTAATGCATGCTTTGCTATAGGCTTGAAGGACATAAGTGTAAAAGTTCTTTGCATTATGAAATTGTAGATCGGAACCTTGTGTGGTTGAAGAAAGCTCCAGTGTTATTTTACTTCTGTTTGTCTGTTTCCTTAAGGTCAGGTTATAAATTTCCTCATCAGATTTGTCCTTTCATAGTACAAAATAATGTGCCTTATTTTCCTGGAGGCAAAGCGTTGCAGGAGAAGCTCCCTATCTGACATAGTACTCCCTGATGAAAAAGGTATGTCAAATAGCAACTATCTCAAAATTCAGGCATTATCTGACTCACACTGAGCCTCCCTTCACTGTGAGCACAATTGTGAATGTCTCATGGAGCTGTCAATGTCATTTAAATAACTAATGCCACCTGGGATTGATTTTTGGGATTGACACAGAAAAGGCTGCACAGATACAGATTGGTTATTGTATGCTTATGTATACACATGCATAATGGAGGGGACAGTATTCTTCCTAAAATATTTTTATTTGTATGCATTTATAGTGACTCAAACCCCTGTGAAAGGAACACTGATATGCTTAGTCTTCTGTTGCATACAGACTACAATGTACAGTGTTTCAATTTAAAAAATGGGAGGACACTCAAGGCCAAATGAGCAATAAAACTCAATTCTTTGATATTTAAAGTGAAAAAATCCTATTTCTAGCCTAATTTTGATGACAGAAATTTTGTTTTGAACTTGTGCATATGACATCTGTATCTGAGACTCTATCATTCTTGAGGAGATCCAGCAAGGGAACCTCAATTCCTAGCAAAAGCAGTGTAGTTTGAACCAACTCTATTTTATTTTTAGCGGTCAGTCAGAGCAGGGTCATGAGAATGAACCCCAAATCTTAAAAATGCCCTTTATCCCACACCTCTCTTCTTCCTAGGCTCAACTTCACTCCAGAATTCTCTTCCTCTTCTGCTTAGTGACACAGAGGGATGCAGAATGGGAGCTGTGCTTGGTTCATCGCATATGGTCTCATTCACCGCATTCTCCTCATGGGGAGAGCTTCTCTCACCCTTCTCCTGCTCCAGCATGGGGTCACTCCCACAGGAGAAGTCCTCCTTAAACTGCTCCCACATGGATCCCACATATTCTTACTTCTTTCTCTGGCTGCAGAGGCTTTGGCACAGTAATTTTTTCTGTTCTTAAATATGGTATCTCAGAGGCTCTGTCTGATACCATACCCCTGTTCCTGATGGGCTCAGCCTTGGCCATCTTGGAACTGGCAGGCATTGGCTCTATCAGACATGGGGGAAGCTTCTGGTGTCTTCTTAGAGAAGCCACTCCTATAGCCCCCACCTTCCTCCAAGACCTTGCCATGCAAACCCAATGCATCCTTTAAGTGCTGCTGAGAACCTCCTTTATTTCATTTATTGCCTTAACAATTCCTGACTCTAACTAGAGTTTGAGAAACCTAATGATCTTCTAGAGACACTTATCAGCTTTGGTAGGGATGAGATGCATATGGATATGCCATATACAACTTGGACTGAAAATTAATTTGTGCACCCCAAGCTTTTGGTCTCTAACTCCTTCAGTGTGCAACCAAATCTTTCCTAATAGATGAAGAGTGTGAAAGAGCCTGGAGTGTGGTGAGATGGGAGAGAGGGAATGTAAATGGTGGGTAACAGAAACAGGAAAATGAGAGAGAATCCAAAATAAGAAGCAGCAGAAAGGAAAAAGATTATGTGATTTCTGTGTAAAATCAGGGAGTAAAAAATCAAACAAAAGAGCCCTGCTTGTGACTAACCTCTCATCTTGGCTACTATCAGGTATTTCAGAATGGGGTCTGAGAAACTGAGAGGATAGTTGCAGAATTCCCTGTGGATCAGGGACAGATGAATTTTCTAGATCACACCTGCTAGTGAAGGGCTTTAGGCTGTGCTAGCAGAGTTTGTATCTCACTGTGGACATTATTTTTATAATGAACAGGAAAAAAAAATTAATAGTTTGTGCATGTAAAGATCTTCTTTAAAGCTTGATACTGTCCTCTGTAGTGTATTAGCTAGCTTATCTTTTTGAAATTTACTGAGTACCAGGGCGAAGCTGTGTTCTGCATTTCATGAGGTGACCCTTTATTTCTGCTATTTTGATAAAGAGTAAATTAGTCTTCATAGCACTTCTTTTTCTTTTTTTTTTTTTCCTTTCCTCTAGAATAAGCTGCAGGCAGCTTTGTGGTATAGATACAAATGATTTTTGCCATGCTAGGAAAGCGAGGCCAGAAGAAGAGGAGGGGAGAGTGAGAGCACCTTGTGCTGCATCCCAGGGGAGCTGCTGCCTGTGTTGGAGAAGGGGAGGGTGGAAGGGGAGAGGGGCACCAGCAGTAGCCCTGACTTCCCTTGGTTGTGGCCCAAGGTCACTGGCAGGGGCTCCACGTCCACATTGCAGCTCCTGGAAGCCTCTTGCCAAGGAAATCATTTGTGGGGTCTGACTGTTCTGTGGACCATTTTGTATCAGTTGTGTACATGGGGTTACTCAGCTCCTTCTTGACCAATCCCAACCCTATTAAAGGCTCTGTCTTTTGGAGTATTTACAACCACTGAAAATTATTTATTATTAATCACCTGTTTCTAAACTATTGTCTGATAGCTCCTTCTTTTGGAACCCAGAATGCTGTCAGGAGTTTTCAGGTGCTGGTCTTTAATATCTCAAACTGTGTTATCTGCAGCTTTATAACAGCTTTGGCATCAAGGTTTTGGTTTTGCTCCTTTAAGCTACACACTGGTGGGGAGAGGTTAATCATTTAGATGACTTTACTAGTTTTCAGCTTTATTTTCTGGATGTTTTAAAATTAATTTGAAGCCTGGTAATGTTCATTTATTTTATTCTGCACCATCTTCAGGGATATTCTGGAACAGATTTAGAAATCAGTGATTTGCTTATCTTGACTTGCACCTTGCAAGCACTGCCCTTCCTCTTTGGAATGGTTTTGATATTTAAGCTCCCAATTTTGGGTGATGCAGTTTTCATTTGATATGAAAAGAACAGATTTGTCTTTGCATGTGCTGTGAACTTCCTTTTACTTTGCATTCTCTATTTTACTAAGTCCTTCTGCAATGCCTGGCAGCCTTTCCATGATGTGATTAAAAGGGAAGTAAAGTAGTATTCGATTGGGATATATTGCAAGCTCGAATTTCATTTGACTATATATTTTGTATTTGCAAACATGAAAAAAGCAGTATAAGCAAGCACAAAAATGTACAGTTTTATATTCCTTAAAAACTACTAGATGTTCCCCTTTTTCTTTTTTTTTCTTTAATTACATGTAGGTAATTAGATGGTGGATTATTAAAAGAATCATTTCTCACTGGATTATAATTATTTTCAGGATATAAATTTTGACTACTGTAAGTGTAATATTTCTGATTTGACATTTAATAACATGATATGGACATGTATAAATAAGTGGATTTAAATGATCAACCATGGAGTGATTTATTATTGAGTAACTTTACCTGCTATTGGCTATAACAACTGAGTAAAGTGATTTATATTGCACAGAGATATTTTTCTTGGCAAGAAAATAATCAAGGTGCCGTGCTGCCATATTTTCCTTTCCTTGACTTCTCTCAATCCAAACTATACAACTGGAGATAGAAGTTTTTCTATTCAATTAATAAAATAGATGTTATGATTTTAAATTTGAAACAGTTATCAAGTAAATAATTATTAACACTTGCATAATAGACCAGGAAAGTGAGATGTTTGACATCAAAGTAGAATTGTAGCTGGATGACTAAAATTTTTTATGCTTGGGAAACAACAGTTCTCAAGGTACTGAAATAATGAATATTTAATTACTTGAAATCCCAGTAATACATTATATTCAATTTTTACTTAAATATTTTTTTATCCAAGCTATTTTGTGCCATAACCTGCTGTTTTATTAATGAAGATACTTCTGTATTTTTTTTTTGTTACAATTAATACATTTTGCACAGTCTGTTCCCAGAAAAAAGCTACATATTTGACAGGATTTGTATTTGTTGAGATGTTTTAGGTTGAAGAGGAACTACTTCTTGCCTAATCCCAAAGAGAAGTAAAACATCTCAGAATGTTAATGATATGACTTTTCTCCATAAACTTGTGGCAAATGAGATCATGGATCTGTTAGATAGTATTGCATGATTCCATGATTATCATGTTTTTGTACTGGTCATCAGATTTAGTCTAAGCCCAAAAAATTATTGATGGAAATGTGTGATATGGGCCAGTCCAGTATCCTAGATAGGATGAGGGGATATTTTACAGTTGTTGCAGAGTTCTTTGGGATGACGCAGTTGTGAGCAATTCCAGCAGTGTTGCTATTTTCTATCATATATACCTTTATTTCAATGTTGTAGGAATTAAGATAAGTTGTCATTTTCTATTAAATATCCATAAATTGCTGTAAAAGTTCATGGCAAACAACAAAATTATTAACAGCAATAATGGTAGTACAAGTTGAGTGAAGGAAATAGTTATGTGCTTTTTGCTCAGTTTTCACACTGAGCCTAACAGGCTACTGGGGCAGTTTAGAAGCTTCCTCAAAATCATGCTTTGCTTGTTGAATACATTTCTGCCAGCATTTGAAAATCTGACAAAAGAGAATTTATTAATCCATGAATTTTTTTATTAAGCAGCAAAAACAAAAAGAAAAAAACCCATCCCTAGCCCCAAAAAAGAAAAAAAAAAAAAAGCCCTCAACCAAACCAATAAAAACTTTCCTTTAAGTATTAGCAGGAGGCTTGGTCTGAGTGCAGTGGACTGGTGTCAGCTGTCTGATGGGTGTTGCCTCTATCCTGGAGATACAGATCCAGCTGGACAGTGCAGGGCGGGAGGGAGATGTTTCCTACAGACTGTACAAGCTTGTGCACTCAAGAACATGCAGAACTGAGAGCTGGTGGGTTTTGGCTGGCTGGAGCTAGGCTTGACTACTTCTCCCTTTGAACACAAGATCAAAAAAGGAAAGATGCTGAAATATGGTGTCGTTGGTTTCACTACAAATCACTTGGTCAAGCATGCAACAATTCATTATAAGAGCTAGGGAAGGAGAGAGGTTTCTTACTTTTTGATTATTTAATTAGTGAACATTTGGTAAACTCATTCCACTAAAAACATGTTAATCAATCTATCATTTTGGTTGAGGCTCCGTAATGCAATTGCTTTTCACGATCTCAAAAAAAAAAAAAACAAACCAACGCCACAAACACAAATAATGCACCCCAATCCAGGAGACTAAGTGGAAGAGTTATGTGAGATAGTGTTAATCTCTTTTTAATTTTCTTTTTTTTGAAGGAATACAACTCAAAAACAGAGAAAAAAACCTGACTGAATATTTCTGTAGTCACTTACCTCTTGCAGAGAAGTAACAGTTCCAGTTTTAAAAACTAGCTCCATTAATCATTTCCTTGAATGTTATAAGAGCTACTTAATTTACAGAATGACTTTGTAGATGACAGTTGTTGAAATACTGGTTTTAAGTAATCAAATAGTTTGATAAATAAATCAGCCTTGATTGAAAAAGAAACTTGAAATTGAACCAGGCAAATATCAAACCCCTAAACTGTTAACATTAGCATAAGGTTGTTATAAATGGGTGAAATTAAATTAAATTAACAGCTCTTTTAAAAGATTTAAGAAAGTTGTGGTAGAGAATGCTGCATGTTTTCTTGTGTCAAGTAAACTGTTTGCTGAACTGGAGCATGATGTCTAAAGCTGTTGCAGTTGCACTAAGATAGTCCCCTCTTCCTCTCTTTTCCTCACCACTCCCAGCTCTAGGAATATTTGTTCTGGCTCGGGAAAACTTGTTTTTTCTCTCAGGACAGTAACTGCCATGGCTGTGAGTTGAGATCTTCAAGACTGAGGAAAGGGGAAAATACTAGACAGAAGCTGATCAGTATCTTTTCCACTATTCAATGTTTAAAGCACTAATGAGGTTATTTAATTCTTTATCTGACAATGAGTATGATAACACTGAAAAGAGATTAGGACCCCATTCTAAGAGAAGATTCCTCAGCAATTTAAAAAGAAAGATCAAATCAATATCTTCATTGCAATTATGTATGAACACAGTTTAGGGAGAGTGCCACCCCACCCAGAAAGAGCTGTAGTAATACCAACCTGGCATCCAGTAGGTATTCTAGATAAGTTTCTGAAAGGAAAAGTTAATTTTATTTTAGTGGCCAGCAGGCATAGCTATTCATTTTGACCTCATAATTCTGAGGTGAATTTGTTTTAAAGTCAAGAAAGAAAATATTCTGAAATGAAAATGTTTGAAGTTGAAATTACTTTATAAAGAAATGCATTTTACTCCTAAATACAGGATACTGAATATAGACTAAGGTTCTAATGTGGTAGCACAGAGTTTTAGGTTCTATTTATTTAGTATTAGGGTTTTTTCAGTGTATAGGTACTGAGTTGAGGAAGGCAAATTTTTCACTCTAGCACCAGATGTGTTCTCTCTTCAAACAATAATCTTTTTTATACCGCAGATGAAAAGATGTAGAAAAAAAATTACAATTATCAAGTAAAATAGTCTGAAATACTTGTAGCAATGAATTTGTAGCGATAAATTATGTTGCTGTAAGTATACTTTAATAGATTTTGTGCTTATTGAGGAAAATGTGATGGGCATGTATGAAGGAGCAGAGGAAAGAGGGAAAAGTGTATGTTAAATTTGTGAATTAAGGATAAAATGAATTGCTTCATTTTAGTTAAAATGTAACTATCATGTTAAACAAGATAAAAACTTAGAGGTGTCATTTTTTATCACAATGCAATGAAAGTTCAGTAAAAATCTGATATAAATAGCTGATAAGCCCTTCTTTAGTACAAATTAACATATTCAAACCTCCCTCTTAACAGCAAATAGACACAGAAGCTGATGTTTTGTAGTAGAATAGTTATCATGAAGTTCAGGTGTAATAGTAAAGGGCCAGATTTTCACTGGTGTGAAAATTTTACAGGTGGCTTTAGATTCTCTGAATGGTCTAATCTGTTCTTTTTGAAGAGGATTTATAAGTGTCATTGTGGCGAAAATGCTAAAAGAAATTTTGGTCCTTTTTTCCTCAATTTTTTTGTTGTTGCCGTTATTTTGGGTTTTTTTCAGAACAAGCCATTATTTTGTCTTTGTGTTTCAAAAGCTACTTTTAACCAGATGGATTTTTCTTAAAAAGAATTGCAATGCAAATATAATCTGAAAATTCCTAAACTTTATTCAGCCTGACTACTGAAACACTGCTTTATTGATGGGAGTTATTCACATAAAGGAAAGAACTTTTGTTTCATGTCAGTTGAGAGTTTGGGACATGAAAGAATTTTAAGTAATTTAAGTTCCCACCCAGAGAATATTGACATTTTTGACAGACTATTATCACATTAAATTCAATGTGACTGCATATTTTGTTTTTTGATTCCCGACAGCATTTATAATCCTGTGTTGTAGCCTTCATAGTAGTATATCAGATCATAACACCAATCTTTGAAGGTTTTGTTAAGGCATTCTTGAAATTTTTTTTGGTTGTCAGTACATTTGATGAAATATCTAGTGAACTGGCAGGTAGTTACATAAAGAGTGGTAAAATCTCTTAGGGCGAATGTAACAGTATATCTAATGTGACATGCAGAAGAAGAAGCTGTGTTTTAACAAAAAATGATGTGCCAGAGTTCAATTTAAAGTTGTTTTTTTTCTTGATTTAGATTTATTGCAATTGAAAGATTATCCCAAGCAGTCACTTTCTCTCTTTTCTTTTGATGAACAAGAAAAGGCACTGGATAAAACAAAACTTTTGATTTAGCGATGCTCTTGGTTTTTGAAGCTGGGGTTTTTGAAGCACAGTTAATATTTTAGGATTAAAGGAAAATATCTGGGACTTAGTCCTGTTCCAGAAGAATGCATAACATAGAGACCACACCATGATATAACACATAATGGACAGCTAGCCTCTGCTCTGCTGCCCTTTCAGTAAATCCATCCTTGGGAGCAGTTGTTGCTAGCAGGGAGTTACTCATCCTAATTGTCCATCATCAAAAAAGTGGCAAAACCTGCATGTCAGTTGGAAAAGGGAGAAAAGCAAATAGCTTCAGGGTGTACCAGCTCATTCTGAGGTTTTACATTAGCTTGCACAAGGTGCTCCTCTTTTCCATCACACATGGATGCAATGAGGATGAAACCAATTTGTAGTTGCTTAACCATAATTACACCCACTTAGAAATCACTTCTGCTTTTGCATTTGTGCCACTGTTCCAATCCATTAGTGAATGTGCTTAATAATAATTTACCAAGTGTTACTGCAAACAAAGAACTCCTGCTGAAGGAAAACAAATGACTGAGATAGAAAATTGACTTCTTCTTCTTTTTAAATGAAAAAAAAAAAAAAAGAAAAAGCCCATAACTTAATTGACAGAACAGAGTTTGGATCCTGGCTAAATACTAAGTAGCACAACTGTCTTGTCAAATGAAAAGATACTTCAGAAAGAAAATGTGTACCTTGGCTTTCAACCATTTACAGTAGGATGGTTAATTTGTGTGTGTGTGTGTGTGTTGTCTAAAGGCACAGAGTAAGGAAATCTGCAGTTGGCAGGAAATCTTCAGTTGGTTTTTGTGGGTTTTTTTTTGGTTTTTTTGTGGTTTTTTTTTTTTTGTTTATTTTGTTGTTGTTGTTGTTTTTAATTCTTCCCCTTCCCTTCACCCACCCCAGCCTGTCCCCTCTCCCCTCAATTTTCTTTCTTGGTATAGTAAATCACGCTGGCCTGCCCTTTACAACAGATGCTCAGGTTTGGAGAACACCAAAGTCCAGTTTATACCTTTGTCTGTCTTGGGGAATTTAAAAGCTTCTCTCACCAGAGACTACAGAAACAATCAGATTCTTCTGGAGTTCCATGGTTGCTGAGTTTTCATGAATGTGAATTTGGATTTGGCCACTATACTTGGGATGGGTAGGATTTAAACACTTAGGTGAACTTCTGTATCTAGATCAGATGCCTAGTAAAGCTTTTACACGACTGGTCTGCTAGTATTTTTATTTGGAAAATTTGTATTTCTTCAGAGAAATTGCTGCATTCTTATCAGGGCAAGGGAAAATAATTGGTTCTTTGGATCTCTTAATTATTTGCTGTCAGTGTTGAATTATTTAGAATTTATTTACCACATTATTGCTGTATTATATAGATCAATATATGAGTGATAGTATAATATGTAACATAATCATATATAACAACTGATATTTAGGATTAACAGGTCAGATGTGTAATAGCTGTGTTGTTACACATGTTTACACATATAAATTGTAAGTATTTCCTTCATTAATATTATTCTGATGTGGCAATCAATATGAGAGGCTGAAGGAAGGTTGTAACACATTTACTGTACCACAGCTTGCTGCAGTAGCACTTAAGTAAAAGAAAAACTTTCCATAGCCTGGAGGTGTGGTCTTGGGCAGGTCATTTAAGATTTAAATATGAATTTGACGTGAATAGTAGGAAAATGAGACAAACTCATGCACTTTTTCTTATCTGAGTGTCAGTGGAGCCATGTTGTGATTGGACTCTGACTCCTGGAATTGTTTTTCTTGACAATAAACTCTAGGCTAGGTAACCCCATACAGTCACTCAACTTTGTGGTTTGAGGATTTCTGTTACTGTGGGTTTGAATCTGCTTGTACAGACAACAGAATTGAATCTGGGTCACCCATGTCAAGTGTGCAAGTGTTTTAACCAGCAGTTATTACATAAAACTGGAGATCACAGATTTTTTTTTTTTTCCCCACTCTTGTGATCTTATATAAGAAGGTACAAAATGCCACTGCAATTTGCACTGAGTTTTCCAACTTTGCTCTGAAAGGCATACTGGCTCAAGCCCTTCATGGGTTTAAATGGAGGATTGTCTACTTTCTGGTTCCTTCCTTGGCTTCAGTGCAGATTAGCTGTGCAGATTCATATGCCAATGCTGTTATAACCAAGACCTATGGTGCCTGGCTATTGCTCCCTAAAATGGGGGGTTATGGCATGGCCTTCAGTAGTAATGTTTGCAACATGTGCAATGTTTACAACATCATTATATCAAGCATATTTAGGTAGCTTTATATAAAGTCCCTGCTTTCCAGACTGAGAGATTCGAAGCTGAATATCTAAGTTTATGTAATTCTCAAATGATAGCTGTGCAGAGGGGTTTTACTGTTCTTTTGCTTTTGGGAAATAAGAAGTTGAGACACAAAAGATTTAAAGTTAGAGTATAAGCTACCATATAAACAGATAAATGTAGAAAAACTGTCTTAAACTGAATTAGTGATTTTGGCCTAATTGTTGGTAGTAGTTAAATTTCTAATATCTATTTAATTGATTATTTCAGGTAAAGAATATCAGAGCTAAAGCATTTTCCCTTCTATCAATGTTAATGTCTTAGATCATCAGTTGGCATTAATCCACAATTTTCTTGGAGCTGAATCCATTACATCAGAGGAGGATCTCTTTTTCCCTTCATGTCCAAAACCTGTGCTCATCCAAGGTGAAGTTTCCCTGCTGTGTTCTCATTCCTTGTCTGCCTGTGCCTAAACTGCTTGTGCATTTAAAAAACAGTTAGGGAAACACTGTAGTGAGATTCTCTTCTTGTCTGAGGGAAATCTGTAAAGACAAAAAATTAACTGCAGTGTACTACTACTGTGTGTACATGTATGCATATATATATATATATATCCTTATACAAACTCATATACATGCACAAACATGAAATATATACAACATATTATGTAATATATATCATTTTACATAACATGTGGCAGTGTATGCACAGTATGTATACATTCATAATGTGTTTTGTGTGCTAGTGAAAAAGAACTAAAGAATAAATAAATATACAATCTTCATAGAGGCAGCAAACCCATTTTCCACAATATACTATTATTTGTCCCTTTGGGAGATGGAAGAAAAATAAAAGCTTAGATGTTAAATCATAGAAGAAAGCAGAATCAGCAACATTCTTAATAAACTGGTAGGACACAATCCTGAAAACAGCTGCTTTATTGTTAATTCTCAGAAATGGGAATTATGGGCAACATTTAATTTTAGATATTAATTTATGTTCTTCCCAATAATGTTGCAATAGAGCATGTGAATGTAACTTGCAAGTAGTAAATCTCAAAATAAATAATGTTCACAAATGCCACCTGACTGGGGTTAGGGAAGTGTTCTCTGTGTGCTTATGTATATGTGTATATATGCCAGGTGCATATGAGTATACATGCAAACTATGTAAGTATGTATTTGTGTGTACTCTACATGTATATGTCTGGCACAAACCTTCAGAAATATCAAATTAATTATTGCATATGAGGATATTGTGTGCACAGAAACAGACTGTGTGCATCCACAGACACAACACCAGGTTCTGCATGCTCCCATGTAATCCAACGGATTATTTTTTCCCCATGTTTTTATTTGAATCCTGACCTTGTTCAACATTGGGAAACAGCACTGGCTTTCCTCTTGACAGCAGTAAATCAGTCAAAGAAAAGGGCATTTGGAAAGCACCAGCATATAGAAGGTTATACAATACCACCAGCATTTATTTTTTTGGTATCATTTCTGTCAGATGGAGGTTAATATATCAGAAATACCTTGTCCTTATCTGCCTCTCAGAGTCATCCAAGTGATCTGTTTCCTATCCAGTGGAATTCCTAAGGAAGGCATCTCATAGCCCTCTCTCATGCCAGCGCTATGCTTGGCTGAGCAGAGGCAGCTGGAAGTGATTAGAATAGACTGACACGTGGAATCACGTGGGAAGGGATTCATCTCGCTGAAGAAGAGGAATCAATGCTCTGTTCTATAGGGGAAGAGGAGTTTAAGTACAAAAATGAGCAGATTTTCAAAGGGGAACATGGGAATTGAGCTACATGATTGCACTGATCCCATTTAATATTGCAAATCACATCCTACCCTCAGTAGATTATAAACAGACTGATAATCACAGATGATAGTTTCATAAGAGCATAGGAACCGCCAAGCAGGAGTGAAGCAGTGTTGCTTTATCCTAGTTATCCTTACTAGCTCTCCCAAAACACAAACTGATATCAGGCAAAACAATTTAATAAATAAATATTATAAAACTAAAAAAAAAAATAATAACAATGTATCTGTAAGTGTTAAATTTGTAAGGTGAAATCAGATATTTCCCAGACATGCAATGTTTGATTTCATTTTAAATGTGCACATTATTAGGAATGGGTCAATTGAAAATCTTTCCCTCTTGAAAGGCAAAGAATGTTTGTTTTCTCATAAGCAACATCATTTAAAAAACCCAAACGTGTACCATATAATCAATTTTTTTTCTCCAGCTGAACATATGCATTTTATATTTTGCTTTTATCATGTGGTCTTGTTACTTAAGCCTCTCTGTAATTTCAATACCAGTGTGATACATACAACAGTCAGGTCTGCTGAGGTACCTTGCCCACTGTGTTCATCATCTTGGCATCAGTGTGATACTGTAACTTAGTAGATTTTTGGTGAACAGCAAATTATTAGTCTAATTTACTGTTCTACAATACAAAAACACACCGGGGAGAAAGGCATTCATTTGGGAACTAGGCAGAGCTTTTCTTCTACTTCCGTAAACTAGGTGATTTTTTTGTTTCTAAATACTGAAAAATTAAATGAGAAAAGAAATTATTGAATTGTGAGAATATTCACATGTGTTTTTTTCATCTCCCTCAAGAATTCTGAATTTTATATAGATTTGGGTAATTATGGAAACTGTGGATTAGATTCAGAGATTTTGTAGTTTGTCCTGCATCTGAAGTGATTTTCCTTGTTTTAAAATTAGGTAATGTTCTGGCAGTGATGCCTTCATAGGAGATGGGCAGTGCTGTTGATGCCCTAAAGTATCGTGCTTGTCTGCCATCTAGAGCTGTTGACAAGTTGCCTTTTGAATGTCATTTCTCTGCGTGACATTCTGGCAGTCACTTCCACCTGCAGGTGTCCTTCCTCTTGGTTGTTTAACTCAAGAAAACCCAGTGTCAAAATTGCGTACAGTGGCTACTCTGGAAGGAAACAGGGCTTTTTTTGTTCTGCAACAGCAGTGAAAAAATGCCGTTTAATGTAACAGCTATGAAGAACAGGCTAGTATAGGATTATAAACTAGATAGATAATGTTAGAGATGAGCATGTTCACACCACTAGCCACAGGTTCTTTGAATTAAATTTTGTTCTGGTTTTCCTACCTGTACTGTGCTATTAGAACTAAAATATGTCCATGCCAGATCAGGGAAGGAACCTGTATGTTTCCCATATTTAGCTTCATGCATACTCAAAGAAATGTTCATGGTCATTTGTCCAGGGGGTAGAACTACTAACTAGAATTTAAAGTTTGATAATTTATTAAATAGTCAAAAATTAAGTATTGTACATGAAACAGAGCCTGCAAGGTAAGCCTGTCATAGAAGGCATTACAAGAGGAACCTTTACCCTTGGGCACAGCAGCCATTTGGTAACTGACTTAATTCCACATTGCAGTCTGGTCACTCTTACTGTGTGATGCTCAGATTAATCTTTTCTGCCTCTAGTCATTAAAAAGTTAAGCATGATGCTGAAATTATTCATGTGGGCTCTCTGTGTGAATTGAATTGAGAGATGTCATTTTTGCAGGAAGTTAGTCCATCTGCAAAGGATGTCAGTTCTTGTCCATGGAGGTCAATTCCCCTGTTGACTCCAGTAATAAGCATGATAACTGATGTGTTATAAAGCAAAAAATGCTCATGTGTTTAAAGGTAGGAAGGTAGGAGGTATCATGAGCTTGGAACAGCTGTTCCAGCCAAGAATGCAACCAAAAACAGAGCAGAGCCCTTTGATGGCCATTTTGAACACATTATCTCTCAGTCACTGAATGATCCTCTAGTAACAAATAAATAAAAATTGATTGAAAATGAAATAATAACAGAAAACCTTTCTGAGTGGCAAAAAGTTAGTATTTTGGCTATTTCTTGGTGAGAATAGCAAATTTTTCTATTATCTGTTACGAACAGGATGACAGAATTTGCTTTTCAGAACAATGCCCAGACTTTTCTGAGACAAACTAAAAGACCCTCAGAGTCTCCTAGCAGTAAGCTGGAAAAGTGCAGCAACACCTGAATCTTTCCTGTTGGGTCTCCTACTCCACCAAGAGTGGGCATCAGGTAACCTTGCTAGAAATCCCAAACACATGTTCATTGGTTTTATCTAACTTTTGAGAATAATTAAAAAAAAATTAAAATATTTGATTTTATCTATGTGTATCTGCACACACACATCAGGGTGAGGAAAAATAGAGTGGAGTAACTCAGAAAATCATGGAGGTTGGAAGCATGAAAATTATTTTTCAAGCAATAGTCTTCATTTTAAAGGTAGGAAACCTCTTTTCTTATCTATCATGTGTGTGCTTGTGGGAGTGAAAATTCTGTGTAGTGTTTTTCATCGTTGTCAAGATATTAATAATTAATTCCCTGAAGAATTGGCTTAGGCAATGTCTGGCTGCTTTGTTTATAATTTCAGAATAGGACACAGTCATCCATTCTGTATAGAATACTCCTGTTTTTGGTTTTTAGCCTCTGTGCATTGGGATTGTATGAACATAGGGGTGACAGTGTTGAGCCACACCAAGGTTCACAGAGCAAAAAGTTCTGTTTCCATCAGCAACAGATACCAAAGGAAAAGTGAGAACAGGGGAAACATATTTTATACTTTCCCCTGATAGTCTCATAGCTTCCACTTCTGTAGGCAGTGGTCCTTTAATAATATGTATACAGGCTCTGCCAGCTTCCCTTGAGTCCAGGTTAAAGCTCTCTTTCTCAATTCCCTTGAGGTTTCTCTGGCCTTTGCTTTTGGGTCTGCTTTCTGCCCATGTTGCTAGTCTTCATGGTCTGTTTCTTCTCTTCATCTAATCCATTTTTTTTTTAACATGTGGCTTCTTTCATTTTGTATTTTTTCAAGGTCTGTTTTCAGTCCTTTCAGCTAAACTGTTAATTTTTAGTCAGAATTTTCCTAAAATCAAAGTTTTTTCTGAATTTTTCTTCCATTTGAAGGAGTAATATCAGTCAGAAATTACTGTTATCAAATGGGGTTTTTTTTCCGACAAAATTGGTCAGTCATGTCTATAGGATTTTTGTTTATTTTTGAAATTAAAGAATGATAAGAATATATTGCAAGCTGCAAAATCAAGCACTTAAAAATTGGATATGTAGGACTTTAGGTGGCAAGTGTGATCTTCATTTACACTTTCCTCCCTTCCCAGGTAAAGGATATTTAATTACATAAAAACTTTTTGTTTGTTCTGTTTTTGTTTTTTTTCACCCTACGGGACTAGTTATAATATTTTTTTCTTTTTAATTTTGGCTATTTGGCTTAGTTCATTATTTACAGTATATAGGAAAAAATCATGGAATGACCACAAAGCTATCAAAATTTTCTTGCTGTATGACATAAGGATTAAAGCAAAAACCTCTGCCAGGCTGATTAGAGAAACATCAGACCTTCAGTGTTCAGTGTATTTACTATAAGATGGCACTTCGGAGCTCCCAAATGGGCAAAGGGCTATAAGTCCCAGTCTTGTCTCAGAGCTTTAGACCCCACTTTCAGTAGCCTTCAATGGTCTGTGAACTGGGATTCTTTCAGCTGATAAGTTCAAAATGTTTTATGTGAGGGGAAAAAAAAAAACCAGATCTAGGACAGTTGTCTCTTATGCTATGCTGTAATTAACTGTGCCTGTACCTGGGTTGTGCAGCAGAGCTCATCCACAGAGGAGCTGTTTCTGTCTTTGCCATTAAAAATCTTTTACACTTTAAGGTATAGTGGTGAAGTTTGCAGTATGCACAGAGACTGATCCCCTACTTTGCCTAAGAATGGTTTGAGGGTGACTCAGGTCAAACCTACACCAAAAACTGTTCAAACAACCTCACAATGTGCACAACTGCAGGCCAGGACTTTGCTCTGGACCAGGTTTCATTTAGGCAGTGGTGACCATCTGTGGTGGTGTCAGTGAGGAGTCCCTGTATTTATCCTTTCTGAGGTGCTTTTGGGTTAGTTATAAACCATCATCCTGAGAGGGGTGGCCTGTAATGATGACACTGCACCCTATGAGGGGAAGCCATGTTCCAGTTCTAGGGTGCATATTCAGTGCAAGGTATGGTTCATATAAATTTTTCATGTTGAAGTGTGACCTTTATTTTCTTGCCAGGCATCTCATGACTTTAGTGCAATAACCTGTGACAGATTGCTTGAACTGAAGAGCCCTGGAGCCCTGCTGTAGGTGAAAAGTGGATGCTCCTTACTTACAGTGAAGCATTTCAAATGAGAGAACAAAAACTGATCTTTAAAAAAAATCCAACAAAGCAAAGCAAACAAAATAAACAAAGCACCCTATGAATAAAAATAGGCAGCAGATCAGGGGTATAGAGTTAAGAACACATTTTGTTAGGCATGTATCACCGTGCATTGTTTGGTGCATAGGTTGTTGGGATGGTTGCAGCCAGAGAGTGTTATTGTGGTCAGTGACTCCCTGCCTGGCTGGGCATGTACACTCACAGCCCAGAAAGCCAACCCAGTCCTGAGCCACATCACCAACAGCGTGCTCAGCAGGTAAGGAAGGGGATGCTGCCTCTCTGCTCTGCTCTTTTGAGAGCCCACCTTGTGTTCTGCATCCAGCTCTGGGGTCCACAGCACAGAAAGGACATGGACCTGTTGGAGCAAGTCCAGAGAAATGGTCAAGGGGATAGAACAGCTCTCCAGTGAAGACAGGCTGGGAGAGCTGGGGTCGCTCAGGCTAGAGAAGAGAAAGCTCTTATATGTGACTCTTATAAAGTGGATTTTCAGTACTTAAAATGTAGAGGGGTCATAAGGAATTTGGGCACTAACTTTTTAAAAGGGTCTGTTGTGATAGGACACGGTAATGGTGTTAAGCTAAAAAAGGGTTTTAAACTGAAGAGGAATGGATTTAAACTAAATCTACCCTCTTTTAAGCTAAAAGAGCATGGCTTTAAACTAGATATAAGAAAGTAAGTTTTTACAATGGGGGCAGTGAAACACTGAAACACATTGCCCAGAGAAGAACCTCAGCTCTGAATCCATTAAGGGTCAGGTTGGATGGGGCACTGAGAAAAGTTCAGGGTGTCCCTGCTCATTGCAGAGAGAGTTGGATGAGAGGGCCTTTAAAGGTCCCTTCCAACCCAAGCCATTCTGTGGTTCTATATAAAGGTACCAGCTTTCAGTTCTGAATTCATGCTCATAATAAATGAGTCCAGCAACTTTGAGCTACCCACGCTACATTTGCTGTCTTAGGCTATATCACCTTTGCTAATGTTTTCTCTTTGCTTTCTAAAAGATGTAAACAAAAGTGTAAAACAGCTGTCTGCTTTCTGCTAAATGGTAAATACTTGGTACTGACTCAGCTTCACTGATTTTGTGAGAGGGTATCTTCATTCTTTTTCTCTGCTCACCTGTTACGTGGTTGTATGCTAGAGGCATTGTGGGCAGCTCACAGAGGAAATCTGTAATGTCACCTCACAAATGAACACATCCTATTTTGTCAAATATAATGCTATAATTAGCTGCTTCTACCCTTTATGCTCTTTGCCCTCTGTTTATTTTCCTTAACAATTAGTCAGGGTTGTGAAAGCTTTAAAAGCAATGTACATGTAGCTGACTAGAATGGAATTAGAATAGAGCAAATGCATGTTTTCCTCTGGGAAAGAGGATGAAACCAGTTTAATGTAATTTTAGTAGTGGTAAAGCAGACCTATACCTCTTATTTCTAACTAAATACAAAATAAATCGGATTCATAGCAGTTCAAGGAATTAAATGCTTTGGTTAAGTGCCCAGAATAAGTTACAGAATAGAGGTATAAAATGGTGGCTAGATGTGGTGAGAAGGTGTCACTGCTGCCAGGGGGAGCTGATGAAGAACATAAAGGGAGTTGTGCAGGAATGGGGCTAAAGAGAAGGAAGCAGAGCACTGTAGAGGTTGGAGAGAAAACTACAGAGGAGAGGATTTGTTGTTCTGGTAGGGATGGAGAGCTATCACATCAGTATTGTCTTTGGTTCGAGTTCTGCATATTAAGAGGAAGTGAAGGGTCCTGGTTGTCTCATTACATCTTCTGACACTGAAGTTCTGGCTCAGATTATGGGTTTTGCTATAAATTATGTCTGGTAATTATGTTCCAGGGGGATGGCTGTTAGTAATGGCTGTTAGTTATAGTATGTTGTGTTTTGGCTGTCATGTCAGTACATTCTGAAGTACATCAGCACACTGCCTATTTTTGACTTGACAATAGGAGCATAGAAATTCACTCTGTCATCTTCATTAAACAGAACATGTTCCCAGAGGATGATTCCACCTAGTATTCTGGAGTCAGTTTCTTTTCATCTGCTATTTTTTTTCTACTTTACATCCAGATCTCAGGAATCCCTTTTGAAATGTTTAATAGTAAATTTTTTAGGTAGCTTTGACAGTGTCCATGAAAAATTAGTTTCTCTGTAAAGAAGGGAAAGTATTTAGGTTGTGCTGTTCAGTGACACAGCAGGGACCTCGTAGATCATGGCAAAATGTGACTTTGGTCAAGAGGAAACATTTGGTGTGTCAGTCTGTGAATCTGTGGATGGACACAGCTCTCAAGACAATCAAGACAAGGAAATTCTCTTGCCTTGTGTGGGGAGAGCTGCACACTTCACCTCTCTTCATAGTATCACAGGCTGATACAGGTTGCAAGGGACCTTTGCCTGAACATGTAGAAGACAGTCTTACAAAGCTGTTTGCTTACAGTCACACAAAGGAGTTTAAATCATTGTTTTCTTGTATGTAGAGATCAAAGTACTTGATCATAAATATTGCCAACCTCTTAAAAAAAGGTACCTGATATTTACCAATAACTTGACAACAATTACTGCATGAAAACCAAACCCCAAATTTCCCTGTGTTGTAGGAGCAATATATTCCTAATCTCTAGACCACAAAGGACATAGCTACAGGAACATGTACAAATAGATACCAGCTGTGCTGTCTCATTTCCTGAGCTGCTCAGAGATAAGACACCTCCAGACTTGAAGCCAAGTATTCATCTCAAGTGCTACTCCAAGCCTGAGAAAGTTTGACCTCTTTCCCTGCTGGGACATGCTGGGATAATGATATGGCTCTGTACAGCTGAGCTAAAGCCATCTCATGCTCATTGCACAGGCAGCACAAGCATAAATCTGTTACCCCTTGTCATGCTATCACAAATAATGCTAGGTTTATTTAGACCTAATATATATTACTCTTGTTTTTTGGCTGCTTATGGCAAACTGTTGCTACTTTCTAAAGGCTAGAATTAGGTATTTGACTGTAGGATTTTAGGAAAACCTGGCTTGGTCTGGTGCCTTCTTTAAGGGGCTTTATCTTTTCCTGTGGGCTGCTGTGAATCTTACTCCTAAGATCCTGCTGTCATTTGTATGCAGTCCTGTGTGGCAGTAGCCTTGATTCTGCACCATGAAATTCCATTTTTAAAAAGACATTTTCAGTGATTAACACTTCTTTTTTATTAATTTCTTCCATTCAGTAAATAGATAACTTGTTTTGAACACTGCCATCACTTTTCCTCTAGTGATAAACACTTTCACTTGTGCTGTAAGTGAATAATGATTTCTTTGAAAGTGTGATTAAAGCACTGCCTTCTTCATAATCACTTTATTTTATATGATAAACTTGATTCAATGAATAGCTGTCTGAACCACACAACAGTAATGAATATTTGATTCCATGACTTTTTCTCAGTAAAAGCTGAAACAATACCTCTTATAAAGCTCTGTATGTGAATGCATCAGGTTGGAAGGCACTTCAAGAAATTTTGCTGTCAACCCTCCTGCTTAGAGCAGGATCAGTTCTCAGGTCAGACCAGGTTATTAAGGGCTTTATCCAGCCTTGTCTGGAAAACTGCCAAGGGCTGCACAACCTTTGGCAGCAGCTGATGGCCTCTTAAAAAGAGAAATATTAGAGACTGAAAAAGGGAATGAAAATAAATTTTAAAAAGGAGAGACTTTATAAAGCAGATGCTGTAAATCAGATGTCTTTTTATGCATTTCTTTATTATCACTTAAGTTCTTGAATATTTTAGTGTTCACTTCTTCTCACCCAGTATTTCAAGTACACTAATTGGCACAGTTTATATTCTAAGGAGATGTTAGGAAGCATTGAAGGAAAACTGCCTTGGGTTAAACTAATTGCCTGTTTCCTGGCCTTGAGAATCCTAAAATCAGTGAAAACTTCCATTGTGTGCTTGCCTGATGAGAGGGTGGAGTGGAGTGTACCCACCTGCCGATGTTATTTTGTGCAGTTTGGTTGGGCTTGGTCTCATTTCAGCTTTTCTCTTACACCAGGCTTTATCAATGCACTCTTACATAACCTCTGTCTGCTCAAGTGCTGTCCAAAGAAGATGTGAAAATTGACACTTCTCTTATTCAGAATAGAGTGTGAGATGCTTGGAAGTCATACCAATAAGCTGTATGCACCCTTCAGAGGGGCACTTTGCTGTTGAGCTGCACTATTATCTATGCATCAGTTCCACAGTCTGGCTCTGAGTTCTGAGGAAGTGTTAATGAGCTTGAGTCGTGAGAGCAATTGTCTGCTCTTCATGGGAAAGGAAATGGAGTCTTTGATCATAATTGCAAATATAAATTGCCCATCCTAAAAGCTAAAATGTCAGAAAGCTTCTTTTAATTTGTTTTGGAGCAACAGAGATGCTTCTTTGAGACATGATCAAGGACAAATATCTCTGCAGTTTATTTGCTTATCTTAGTATGAAAGACTGTATTACTGTGTGTGAATTAAACAGAGGGATCATAATGAAAATGATGCTCAGCTAACTCCATAAAATTTGGTACCTAATAGATGATCTATACATTCTTTCCTTCCTGGTAACTACAGGATCATCATCTTCCTTGGATCTCTTCCTTATATAACCCCAGGAAAAATTGTCCGTTTTCAAGGGTCATCTATGCTGGGACTGGTCTGGCAAAACAGTGATTTGACAGTATAGTGCTTGCTTTGTGAATTAATTAATGAATTCTGACATTAATCAGCTTTTCTTGCTGGCATTAGCTTTTTGTGCATCTCTGATATTTATGGCATAGATATTTTAGGGATATATAGAAAGGGGAATATTTTATATCTTTCAAGTCAGATGTGCTTCTTGATCTTGTAATTCCTTTTTGCAGTTTACCAGATGGCATCAGATTTAAACTCATGTTGAGACTTTGTACTATGCTGAAGTATATAAGATTGATTAAATCCTTTGATATTCAGTTCAAATTGAGGTTTTAGTTAAGTTTCTTGTTTAGAGTATTGCAAACAACAGGTTCAAATGTCCTCAGAGGTATGACTGCATGGAGAGGACCTGAAAATAACTGCAAGTTTCTCTTTCACTGTATTTTTATGTATTCAAGCATGCAAAATATGGTCCTAAAGCATCTTCACTTTATTCATTTTAGATAAAAATTCTAGCCGGGAATTTATTACAATTTTTTTGGTAGCAGAAGTAAAGGGAGCAAAATCAACTCCTGGAGCAGGTGCCATATGAATGTGATTAGTTTAAATAAGGGATTTGCCATGCTGGCTGGTCAGCCTCTCCTCATATAAGAAGTTCCATTTTTCCATATCACTGTCAGTGGTGAGAGAGAAGCAGAATCTGCTTTACTGTTCCTGATTAGGATCAGCCTCAGAGAAGCCATGGTCACAGTATTTAGGAGCAGTAGAAGCATCCTTGTCTATGAGAATTTGGGTGCATGTCTAGGAAACAAGATAGCAGGAAACAAACCTAAAGGAGAGTGACTTTTGTAAATTTTTTTTTCAGTGTATATGCTTTTGTCTATAACAAGTTTATTACCTTCCATAATTCTAATCACAAAAGCAGATTTTGGTATTATTCAAGCTTTGTGTAGACACTTTTTTTTTCCTAAATCACACCTAACTCTTCAAACACTTCAGTAAAATGGAATTAAAATTAGGAATTGATAATTTGTAAATTGTCCATTTATCCTTATGGAAGATTAGACAACTCAAGAGAAGCAAGTACAAATGATAAGTTTCAGTAGGAGTTTTTGATTTATAGGGAAAGAGTATGGGTAGATATAGTTAAACTATATCTGTTGTGAAACTGTAGTCCTTAAAGATGCCATGGCTGAAAAAAGAATGGACTTTTAAAATGGAAATGATTAATACCCCACAAAATACTGGATTTCAAATTCTTTTCTTATAGTTGGTCCCAGTGACATGACTCACCAGTGTACCTTCTTAGCAGCTGTAAACTGAGAGAAGGGACTTGACCAGAGTGAAACAAAATTGTGTGTAACTTCCTGTGAGGATATTGGCTCTAAAATTTTGAATGTAGAAGTTTTGAGTATGGAGGTGCTTATAATAACTTTGGAAGCCACTTTGGCAAGTAAACAGTTCCACAACATTATAAATTCAGTTGAAGAAACTAAAACACTTCTGAATAAGTTTATATATTAAGCAGTTGAATCCTACTTGGACTATTAAATCTTTATTATGTCAATTTAATGCTAGTATTTTAAGCTGGTATTAAAATTAAAAATAAGTCTTTCAAACTTCTAGAATTCTGTTAGCATTGCTTTATGGAAAGTTAGTCCTCTTGCACCTTGTCTAGATACACTGTGAAATGAAAAATTGACTTCTGCTAGAGCCTGTTCACTTGCTCTTTAATCAGTTACACCTGTATGACAGGAATGCAAAGTAGATGCCAAGTGCGGCCGAATCACTGGATTTTTCCAAATATGCTTCCATTTTTTACATGGCACAAAGCAGTAGAGAGTCTGGTCTATTAAATTTTGTTCACTGCTTTTATTTTTCTCAACATCTTTTCCTCATGAGTTCTTGTGTCTGCTTGCTGAAAACACTGGTTCCTCCACAGAATGTCTTGTTTTATACTGCATATTTTGGTCTTGCATGGGGCATTCATTTAGCTTTCATCATTCAGGAGCTTTCAGAATACTTACCTGATTAAAGTCTGCAATATATAATTATAGATATTTGCGAGAGGAGAGAGTCAGGAAAGCATTATTTTTAAGGTTGTAATTAATGGGCTAATCTCTCATCCTTGCATCAAGAAAGAGGATTTGCTACAAGAGAATCTCTAAGTTCTGAGTATGTTGTAATCCACTGAGCAACTCAAGTGGCTAGACCAATGATACTTCCAGGCTCTTAGAATTGCTGAGAGTGATCTGCAATATGTGAAAATTGAACTGTTGGGGGGGTTTGTTTGTTTTGTTTTCCTTTTCCCCTTTTTTTCTTTTTCTTTTTTATTTTTTCTTTAATTTTAAGAAATCTTTTAATAAAAAAACAGATCAAGGGCTTTGGAAGAGTTCCTTATATAACTTATATATAAGTTAACACAGTTGGTCTTGCAATCCATAAGCTATCATAAACCTTTCTAAAATACGAAACCCAAAAATCACTGTTTAGGACATTTTCATTCTCTGCACATCTATAAACAAAAAAAGCCAAAACTTGTGAGGTTTTATTTCCTATTTTTTTTCCTCTGTATTTAAGTGTGTGGCCCAATAATAATTCATTGTAAAACCACATGGTGATGGCTCAACTATTTCATGCTAACATGTCCAAATTTATATCAGAAATAGCTGCTTCAGAAACACACATCCTAGGTAAAACTTTAATGACTATTTTTATAAGATGGCTGTTTTCTTCAGCTGTATGGACTCAGAAATAGATATGTTAAACACATCACAATGGAACTCACCACTGAAAATCATGGGATAAATTGTATCGATGGAACCTCAGATTTTCACCTAGTCCAACTTCTTGCTTAAAGCAGGGTCAGCCCTGAAATCAGACCAGGCTATTAAAGGCTTTATTCAGTTGGTCTGGAACACCTTAAAACATACACAACCTTTCTGGGCAATCTGTGCCACTCCCTGGCAGTCTTGAGGAAGAAGTTTCTCCCCACATCCATTCTGAACATCTCCCATTTCTATTTATGTACCTCACTGTCACACCAGGCCTTGCTGTGAGGAGCCTGGAAGCATCTTCCCAATAATCCCCCTATAGGTTTTGGCAGATTGCTGCTTGCTTCCCCAGAAGCAGCCTCTGTTCCAGATGTCCCTCAGCTGCTTCTCACTGGTCAGAACTGATTTCCTTGTAGACTTTGTTGAAAGGAAGGCAGAAGATTCTAGAGTGTGTGTCAGTTTAGAATAGGTGTCAGTTCCATAGGTGATGGAACTCATCAGATTACATCAATAGAAATGAGTGGGGATCTTGGTTCAGCATGAAGAAAGAAGAGCTATTAGTGACTGAGATCCAATGGAATTCAGGTAGGGCTTCCCATGCAGAATCACAGAAACACAGAACCATTGAGGTTGGAAAAGACTTCTGAGCTCATTGAATCCAACTGTTACCTCATCACTGCCAAGTTCTTCACTAACCCATGTTCCCAGCTGCCACATCCACAGTCTTTTAAATAATTACCAGGGCTAGTGACTCACTTCCCTGAACAACCTGTTCCAATGCTTGACAACCCTTTTGCTGAAGAAATTTCTTAACTTAAGGAATTTCTGGTTAACTTAAGGCCATTTCCTCTTGTCCTGTGAACTTCTCACAGGGCAGGTAGGATCAACCTCCACCTTGCTACGACCTCTTTTTTGGTTGTTCAACTACCTGTAGAGGAAGTTTGGTTCATAAACTTCAGTAGAAATTTGCCAAGTTGTCACAGACACATTTTATGAAAAATCCTTTCATTAGGATTTTTTCTCCTGAGAAGCTGAGAGGCCTCAGGAACAAAATGTAAACAATGATTATCTGCTGCTGTGGAATGCAGCAGGTGAATCTTTGATTGGTCTCATGTGGTTGTTTTTAATTAATGGCCAATCACAGTCCAGCTCTCTAGGACTCTCTGGTCAGTCACAAGATTTTATTATCATTCCATTCTTTTCTATTGATTGCAAGCCTTCTGATGAAGTCCTTTCTTCTATTTTTTTTTAGTACAGTTTTAATATAATATATATCATATAATAATAAATCAGATTTCTGAAACATGGAGTCAGATCCTATCTCTTCCCTCATCCTGGGACCCCTGTGAACATCACCACACCAAGTTTTCCATAAAATATCCCTGCAAAAGCTCAAATCTCTAGCCTTTAAAAATCTATTATGATATTAATAATGAAAGACGTGCTCATATGTTTGGAGTATTTTGAAGGAAAGTTATTAGTTTTATGAAATTTCACTTAAAAATTTGTGGTTTTGCCTGTTCATTTTGATAAAAGAGCTGTCAACTCCAGCCTATTAATTTTCTGTATTACAGTTTTGAAAATATTTTCAGAATAGCTGTTGCATAGTCTTTTGTAGTCTTTACTTGTTGTTTCTGATTTTGTTTTGTTTTTGTCTTAGATTCCTTCATAATAACTTTTTTAAAAAAATAGCAAATCCTTTGCTCAGAGATCCTCCAGAAAATTCTCTTCAGAACTAATTATATCTGTTTTTAAAATCTCCTAGCTTCTACTGCCCAAAAGTAGTTTTTTACTGAAAGATAATAGTCTAAGCAAAGTGCTCAGTTTCTTTTTACTGCATAACAGTAACTTGATGTGACATTTCTGCATTGTGTTATTATCAAGCTCTGAAAACTTACTAAATCATGTTCTGAGTGATCAATGGATTTATCCTTTGCAAACTAAAGTGCTCATCATTCATGGCACTCCTTTGTTCTGGTGGTATAGAGGACAGTTCTAATGCATCTTTTCAGGTCCTCATTTTCTTTATTTGTTTGAACATGAACTTTACTTTTCCATAAGAAATTGGATAAGTAGGCATAAGGTAACAGCCAGATAGGTTTGTGTTTTGTTTTTTTCTTTTCTCAGAAATAAAGAAAATCTTTTTTGAGGCAGAGTACAGTCAACCACAGCCATTCCATTTGTTCAGAGAGCTTCTTCAATACAACTCCTTCTTTTTGGGAATTACGTGAAACTGAAAATAGCAGAAATGAAATTTCTGTCATGGGGAATGGAGAAAATCAGATGTTGGACTTGGTCCACGCTGTAAATAGCTCAAGCCAGTGTATTTCTGTGTCAATTCTTAACATGAACAACAATGGTAAAGTGGTTGCTGGACTCACTTGCTGAAAATCACTTTCAAATTTACTCACAGGCTGGAATTTAGAACAGATGATGATGACAAGTGGCAAAATTGTGATTCCTCACTGTGATCCATGGATGAACTTATCTTTTTGGATTTAAAGTAACTTCAGAAAATATTTGGTGCAATTATTTAGCCCCAAACAAGCAGTCTAATGCTCAAGTATTAAGGTATGGCAGTTTATGTGTAATAAATTATGGAAGCAGTACTCCCCAGTCTTTTAAAACCTAAACATAAAAATGCACTTGATTTTGTTCATAATTTAACAGCACAGAATTTCCCTAACTGTAAGGAAATATGAGCATGTTGTAGAAAAAAAAGAAAATCCTTTCTGCTGCAAAAGCCAAATGAAACAATATAAAATGAAAAATGTATATAAGAGCAGACAGAATAGCTGTGTCTAATTCTGGAACATAGCACTTAATGTCAAAAAAGAATTGTTATAAAAATTTATATTAGGGACTATATAAGTAGGCAACATACCTTGAGAATCATAAGTTTGTATTTTTTTTCAGTCTTATGGTTTCAGGATTTGGGCTTTTTATATGATGAAGTGAAATAAAAACGTTTCCCAGTTTTGGTATAAAACACAAATATATGGGAATTTCTGTTCATTTGAAATTATGAGGTGTCCTTCAAACACCTTCAGATACCTTCTGAGAATACACTGTAAAAGTTGAAGGGAAGAAAAAACTCACAGTTACATTTAAAACAGCTCATAATAGTATAAGTTGCCACAAAAAACAAACAAAGAAAACCCAACAAAACCCCTAAACAACACTTTTTTACCATTCATATTGTCCTTTCCACATTATTTTCTTTGTTTCTCCCTCTCAAAATTTGTTCTCCTGTCATTAGTGCTGAGATATTTAACTTGAAGTGCACTATTTCTGGATTTTATAAGGCTGGTGGAAAGATCTCATGTCTTAAAATAATTCTTTCCTGGGCACCATTTGCAGGCTATTTTTTAATATTAATATTGCCATAGGAACCGTCCTTCATAAATGTTGGCATATTTTTCCAATGGATTGGAATTCTGGTAAATTGAGCTGTTCAGTGACTGTGTCTGCAAGGGACTTTTGCAGTCAGTGGAGGGAGAGCTGTTCAGCGCACTCTGTGTGGAATTTAACAAGCTTCCTCAAGCAGACACCTGTACTTGCTGAGATGGATGGTGCTTTACATTTTATTGGCTGTATTGACCACAGGCTTTGCTCAGTTGCCTGAACAGTGACACCCAGAACTGGATGTCTGTGGGTGTTTTTCCCGCCTTCCATCCATGCAGATGTCTCAGGGCATGTCTGTTGGCACTGGTTTCACACTGATGGTCCTCTGCTGGTGTCTGTTTTGGGCCACCAAGATCTGGGTCTTCATTCACTGTAGTAGAAATCTAAATAGCAGTCCATGAACTTATAAATGTTCAAGTGTAATCACAAAACACAGACTTTCAGTGCTCCCAGTACAGAATTCAGCATAAATAAAAGACAGAAATAGTCCTAGCCATAAATGAGACCTTGTTGTGCTCTTGAAGATAGTATGAAGGTGAGGGATGGTTTTAGGCATGACAAAATTAGACAGTAGCTTAAAGTATTAAAAAATGTTGTGCAAGAGAGATTTCTACTCCAGGAGAAGTGTCTGAAGTGCTAAGCCTGGCCCAGAGGCAGCCACATCACATCCCTTACAAGCCCATGCAGCAGCTGGACTGAGAAAGTCCCTTGGCTCAGCCACAGGCAGAAGGGTCTCACTGCTGGGGTGTCCAGCCCAGTTTTGCCCCCAGGGTTTAGAAGAGAAAACTATGAACAAAATTCATAGTGGAGTGTGTGGGGTCACAAGAGGGTTGCTCAGTCTTGGCACCCAAAAATTTATAGGGGAATATGGCAGACAGGGAAACAGCTCTGCTGTGACAATGCACTGGAGAGTTACCCTTGCTCCTGGGGCTCAGGGAAGTCTTGTCCCTTCAAGAGTTGCTGTAAACACACCATGTGCTCATGAAAAGTGAATTAGAATAGTTCTAGAGTTTTATATATATATTATATAATGATAATATATACATATATATATATATATTATATATGTATTATATAATGATAATATATATAAAATCTTAAGATGTGGAGTATTGGATGCATTTTTTAAATAGTGCTTAAAAGTTGTTTATTTCTTGGGGGAAGGATGAGGAGCCAATTACACTTCTATAGTGCAACTGCAGGAAAGACAAATGGAATATGAGCTTGTCTTGGCAATGTAATATAAGAAAAAAACCCCAAACCATTACATATATTACTATTTTGAAATAGCACAGGTTCCTGTGTTTAATCTTTCACTGTCCAAAGCCAAGATAATTTCCAAGCTTTCCTTGAGTATTATTAATTGTTAATTTAAATGCAAAGCTTTTTAGCATTAAAATTTGTACATATAAATCAACAGCAATAGGCTGCAGGTTTCAGATCCTATAGATGTATTTCAAGGGGGTGTCAGAGTCCTTTCCCTCACCCTTGTCCTGGAAGCACAATTTTAGTTTACCCTTGATGAGATATTTTACTGGGTGATTACACAGAATATTAAAGAAATGTGATGAGTAAGAGTCTAATTGGGGTTTTGAAGATATTCAGTAGTTCATTTAGGGATTCAGGATCTGTTCACAATTTGGTGTCAGTCTCTGATGCTTACTTGTGATTCAGAACATCTGACACCATGTGTGCTCTCAGGGAATATATGGTCTTCTGATTTTGAGTGTTTCATTCAAATACCACAGTGATTTAAATAATAAACCACTCTACAGCAATCATGACATCCTGAAATAACAATTCATGCTAAATTAAGCAAAGAAAAGTGGTGACAGCTGACAAATGTCTCTTTTAGAAAGATTGGAGTTGTGTTATTCTTTTAGTGTTGATTTTCAGTTTGTTTCCCTTTCTTCAAAGTTCAGTTAATATTTTTAAGACACAAGTGTGGTCATTTATATTGCTTCCTGTCATATTTAGTGAAAACATCTACAGAACATTTTTTTTCTGGTTATAGCAAGCTGGCTAGGTAGTTAATTGTTCTAAACCCCTTTAATTTTATAAGATCCTTGTGTATCTTTTACAATATTAAAATTTAGCTCAGCTGTTCTGTGATTCCTAATGATAAAATATCCAGAACCTCTGAAGCACACTCATTTTATAAACTCCAGTTAGTTTTCAAAAAATAAGCAAAACCCTAAACTGGTCATTTAGATTACAAAGAATTACTTTTCTACTCTGTTTTAAAATTTATATTTTCTTCAGCCTGTTACTTTGAGGGTAATAAAACTGATTTTGTGAAATCAGTGAACCATTTTATCATTATTTTTCTCTTAATAGAACCATTTTTTAAGGGAGTAAATGGTAGTTGTAGATATCTCCAGACAGAGATGCTTCCCCTACTTACAGAATTAGAATAAAATTAAATTTGGACACTATTGTGCATCAAAATACTACTCAAATTGCAGTTTTTCAAAAGAATGGTGAGGACAAAGGAATAGCAGTCTAAAAATTCTGTGATTTACTTTGCATCCAGAAACAATTCTATTTGCATTACCAAGTACTTACCACATTATAGAAAAGTGTTAGTAACCTACTTGAAGCTACCGTTCTTATATACCCTCCATAAAGAGAGAAATCTGGTAATGCATTATCAAAACCATATGCTATAAACCACGTTGTTTCTACACTTTCTTTCATCAAGGATCTCAATTTCAAATTTAAAGATTTAAGTCAGAGAGCATTGCTATAAACATGCAGAACTAACCTCCAACACTATAGATAACCAGTTTCCTCTGGTAATTTTTTTTTTTTTTGGTCAAGCTCAGAATAGCAACGAGGGAAATAAAATTTAAGTACCATTGTAATTAAAATGGTCTACACACTTTTCCACCCCATCTGTCCAGTTGAAGGAATAAAGGAAGATCTGATAGAGCACTGTTGGTTTTTTTTAAATATCTGATTTATTTCCTGCACATTGATAAAGCTTCCCTGATAGAATCCTGGCTGTCTTCTCCAAATTTGTAATGTAGAAATTGTGAGGAGGATCAGCATAGCATAAATGGATCTTGTTTCCAGAACTGGTATGCACATATGGAGGGAGACAAGTGCACTTAATAAATGGAGGTTGTATTTTAAATAGAAGAAGGAGGAGGAAGGTCAGAAGGTCAGAATGTTTGCTGCTGTAGCTCTGAAAACAAAAATTTCCCATTACTGAGAAAAAGCTGAAGGTGCTGGACTGAGTTGGCAGTGCAGGGTTTCAGCACGAGTGGGTTTGTCTTGGCACAGTTTCAGATTGCTTTAAGTGAGTCCAAGTGACTTTTGCCTCCCCTTTGTGTGGGCAGAAGCTCTGTGAACACCATGAATAAGGTAAAGGTGTGTCTGATCTGGGGCAACACTGCTGTGCAAGTAACAGCCCTTGGTGTTAACTGAGGCCAGGGAGGGAAATGATCAGACTTCAGCAGGGAACCAGTGAGAAGGAGGCAGAGCGTGATGAGAAGACTTATAAATAGAGCTCCAAGTATATCACAGGATAGAAAAGGAAGAAACTCCCACAACTGTGAACATCATACTCCCAGCAAGGATCCCAGGTTGTTCACAACATGTTCAACTTACCCCTCTTTCTGTTTGAGGAAGACTGTAAGTCTTGGCCCTAAGAGAAAGAGGAATATTGAATAGACAAATATGTCAAATGAAATTAGTAGATCCTACAAGAGTTTGGTATAGTTATGATTAAGGGGTTGGGTTTTTTTTTGTGTGTTAATCAGATAATTTGAATGATGTAACTGTTTGAACTAACAGTAAATAATTATATCTTTATATATAGTGTATTTCAATTTGTCCATAATAAGATTTTGAGTAAAATGCTGTGTTCCATTTTTAGGACTTTAAGCAAAGGGCAGGGTACAGTAATGTGGTAAATAGTCTCAGAGAAATCATCTGGGAGAAGCCCAGTAAACCTCTAACAAAGGCAGACTGAAATGCCTAGAGGAATCAGAGATTTTCCTCCTCTTTTATGGCTGTGGCCAGTACATTCTGCTGGATTTGGAGACAGTAGGCTCGGGAGAGTCTAGAATCATGTTTCTAATCCTCTGCTAAGTGCTTTAATCCCTTTGATGTGCAAAATACCCCTGCATCTACCACTGCTTCCTCCTCTGGGAGGTGAATGGTTATCCACCAGCCACGGGCACTGCAGTGCTCCTGGTGGTGAAGAGGAGATTGGCTGCCCAAGGACAAGCTTCTGAAAATTCAACATAACAAAGGATCACCACAGAGGGAACTTCCAGGCAACCAGTTATAATATGAAGAAAGTCTAAGCCCTGCCAGAGATGGCCACTGGATGAGGTGTGGGTTGAATTGCTTTCCACGCTGCTGTCGTTCTCTTTTTAATGGATGGCTTTTCCACAATCAGTGCTGTTGGGTTAGGAATTGTGCTGTGAAGCCAGTTGAACTGGCCCATTTGGTTGAATTGCTGGGGTTTGTGATCATGGAGCTCACAGTCCCTCTGTTCACATGCCTCTCTGGAATGAAGAGAAGCTGTGACTGCTAGATCACTGTGGGAAGCTTGTTGATGCACATCAGAAGAGATAACTAAAATCTTAAACCTGTGATGATGTTAAAGACAAGAAAATGCTCTTATTCATATGGTTGCAGCATCTGTAGTGTGGAACAATGGAAACAGAAACACTTTTAACAGGAAGCAATAAATATTCAATTCCACTAAAACATGGGGAAATATTCAACATGGAGTCGAGTATTTTCAGGATCTGTGAAATAGAAAATTCCCATGACAATATTAGAATAGCACCAGCACTCAAACAGTAAAATCTTCAGAGCAGATTAAGTTAATTGCCCTGGCTAAACAAAATCTTTTAAGTCAGAAAAGGCCTCCTGAATGAAAATACATTTACTAATTGTCACAAGCCTATGAATAAACTGATTTACCAGGCCAAATTGTCACCTTGAAAACTGAAGCAAGAAATGTAATCCTGTAGCGTGTCCAGCATGAATGGACACTTCAGGGCATGATTACAGCACAGTAAAGGGCACTGCAGTGGACATACCTCAATGAACACCTATCACAAGGTGCAGTGGCCAACAACAGTATTGGATAATACCTGTCATGACTGATCCTAACTCTAAGGATAGTTCACATGATCCTGGCTCAGATATCAATTTGCAGTTTGCTTCATAAGGAGTCAGGTGGTGTGTGTTTTTATGACATAGATATGACCTTAACCCCAAACCTGCTGTTGAAGCCTTCTGGAAAGTTGTGCCATTTGACAACAGGTGGAAGTGTTCATAATCATAGAATCATAGGATAGTGTGGGCTGGAAAGGACCTTTAAAGGTCATCTAGTTTGCTATAAGGTCTCCCTGGAGCCTTTCTTCTCCAGGCTGAGCAACATCAACTCTCTCAACCTTTCTTCAGCAGAAGAGCTGCTCCAGCCCTCTGATTATTTTTGCAGTTCTACACTGGACTGACTGCAGTGAGTCCATGCATTTCCTGTGCTGAAGATTTCAGAGTTGTCTTACAGGTGTGGTATCACAAGAGCAGAGGGGCAGAATCTCCTCTCCTGACCGATAGGCCAAGCTTCCTCTGATGCAGCCTAGGATACAGCTGGATGTAATCACACCTTACTGGCCCATATCCAGCCTTTCATCCACCAGCACCTCCAAGTTCCTTCTCAGCAGGGCTGCTCTCAATCCCTTCATCCCCCAGCCTGTATTGATAGCAGAGATTTGCTCTGACCCTAGTGCAAGAGCTTACCTTTGACCTTGTTGAACATCATGAGGTTCACATGAGCCCACTCCTTGAGCTTGTTGAGGTCCCACTGGATGGCATCCCATCCTTCCAGTGTGTCAGCTGCATCACTCAGGTTGGTGGTTTTGGGAAATGGATTGAGGGTGCACTCAACCCCTCTTGTCATTGACAGAGCACTGGTCCCAGTAGAGACCCCTGAGGGACACCATTTGTCACTGGGACACGGAGCCACTACAGTCTGGACGCAACCATCCAGCAAATTCCTCGTCCACTGAAGAATCCACCCATCAAATTCATCTCTCTTTCCTTTAGAAAGGATGTTTTGGGGCAGCCCTTAGAGAAATCCAGGTGATACAGGAATTGTTCTGTTGCTTCATAGATGCTGTTAGTCTGCATTAAGTGTTTTGCTGTCAGCAGAACTGCTGCCTGATAGTCTGTATAAAGTGCAAATCTCTTGATTCACAATGGTCCTGCAAGCTCAGACCTTTGAAATGAGTTCACATTTGCAAACTTTGAAATGAGTTCACATTAACAGAGAAAAATGGAGACACAGAGACACAAATAAATGCTGGCACTGCTGATGAAAGCAGTTATTTTCAAGATGCAATTGTTCAGCTTCAGATATATTTTTTTTCTCCCTGTTACTGAAAGGGAAACCATGAAGTATAATATTGCAAAACTTCTTAGACTTATTAGATTTCTCTAACATTTCTCAGTTCTTTCTGAAGCACTCACACGTTAAGGATATTGCAATGATTTTTGCATGCAGCCAAACTTTTACTGAGAAGAAACCTTAGATGGCAACACTGTTTACATGAGCTGTCAGTTTTGTATTGCAGAGTTTTATGATGTGGTGTTTATGTACTCAGATCCTACTCACATTGAGAGATTTACATGCTGCGGCCCTTTTTCCTCTATTTTTAAGGCTTAGCAAAGGTTATTAACAGTTTTGAGGACTCCTATCAGAGATCCTCTCAGTCCTTTTTTCTCTAACTGTTGTTATATGTCTTTATTTTAAACTTAGTAATGAGGAAAAATCTTTCTGAAACTGATAATTTGTCCACATATTGTGGTTGAGCCTTGTCCGCAATAAATATGATGAAAACTGTGAGGAAAAAATGATATATTTTCCAAATACATTTTATTCAGTACTTGTAGGTTGGCAGTGCAGAGCATTGATCAATTCTGTACCACAGTGACATGTCCAGTTGGCATTGTATCCTAACCATCACAGGATTAAGGGTGGTGTATTGTATGTGCTTGCTTTCTCACATACCCCTGCATCATCATGTGAAATTAGAACTTGAATGTAGTATCTAGAGCACCAACTTTCAGGATATTATTGACTCTAGGCATCTAACACAGGAAGACTCAGAATATCAAAAGTAAGCTCTTCCTCTGTGTCACCCTGTAGAGTTGCTAATACCTTTCCTTTTCCCTCACAAGAAGGTGTGAAGAGTAACTTACCTAGCTGTCAAATAAGGGTAATGATATGTATCACCTCTGGGAAAAAAATATGATTTGGGATAAGCGGATAGTCCTTCAGTTTAAGATTAAGAATGAGGAGAGCAAGAAGATAAACTGCTTTATGCGAATTGAAAACTGCCTCTCAGCCCTCTCCAGAGACATTTTTCAAGTTCCTTTCCACACCAGACAAAATCACTAAGTGGCTCAGACCTGTGGGTGAGGTGGATGCCATGGTAACAATAGCAGGTGAGTAAGGCTTTTAATGAACATTTTCACAGAATCTGGATCACAAACTCTCTGTGAGGGTTTAGATCACGACTTTTACTTGGGTTCTTCAGAATTGTAGGGTATGTGTACACCAATACACACCTGGTGTAAATTAGCAATTGTCTGATGTGCCATCTCTCTGTCTCTATTTCTGTTTTAATTTTAGGTTTACACTTGTGGTTTGGCTTGGTCAGGAGGCAAGTTTGGTTAGATGATAGTAAGTGTGACACTTTATCCTGTCCTGACAGATGCTGTGTCACCACCTTGCTCTTAATAGAGGAATTACAGTGTAGCATTACCTGCATGGACATCCTAAAGCATGGACAAATGAGGTTAGAACACTGGTGGATGCTGGTGGACACTGGAGCCTTTCAAGAAAGAACACTGGGAAGATTTTAGGGCATTGCTCTACTGGAGGCAAAAGACTCTGTGATACTCAGCAGGTTTTTGTTTGGCTCAGGACACTGCCTTAGCAGCACAACAAAGTTCTGGGGTACAAAGGATGCACATACGTGCATGCACATGACCTGTTTTCCTTTGATTTGTCTTTCTTTCCCTCCTGTTTGATTCTGCAAACGTGAGGAAATTTTTCAGCAAGATGCACAAGCATCTGTTTAGCTATGCAGCTTTTTTTCCTCTTAGTTAGCATCTCTGAGATTCTGTAATTACACTTCTGGGCAAAATAGGCTGTCATGATAACTTATGCATGGAATCCTGTATTTAAAGTAGTGGGCCTCATTCTTCTTAGATTTACACACAAAGGTAGGGCCTGATGAAATAAATTAGAGGAAATTTGGTCTTCCTCTGAGAGAAATAGTTGAAGTTCATCAACTCAATTTAAAACTGACCAACTTTTAGAAAAAAAACAGCTAGGGAAGATTCCTGTTTCTAGTAGAATATGGAGACTGGATATTTCCATGCTTATTCTGTAAGATATGCATTTCTTTTTAGACCAGCAGGTTTTTTGTTCAGGTTGTACTACTGATCTTTAAACTATTACATTAACAATAGGGAGGAATACAGGACTGGCAGATGCTATGGTGCCAATGTGAATTACTCATTTATAACAGCTTGAGAGTGAGATTGATGATCTTGAGAGCATGTTAAAGAGCATGACCCAGAAGATTAATCTAGTGAGAAATATTCCAGAGAAAAACAATTGCTAAGAGAAAGCAAAAGATAATCTAGAAGACAATGTCTTGTAGCATCTTTATGGTTTTCTTTGAAAAGTTGTCTGGAAAAGATTGTTTGCTCTAATCTGAATGCTTGATTTGCAAAATACTTATCAGGCTGATTGATTCTAGCATGAAAATTTGATTTCTGCTGGACTGAAAGATTTAAAGGATAAGAATTAATGTTTATAGTATTTTCACATGTCAGGTTGTAAATCAGGGTGGCTGCTGTGGTTTAACCCTAACTGGCAACTCAACCCCCCATAACTGCTTGCTCACTCCCCCACCCACGGGATTGGGGAGAGAGAGTCTGAAGACCACAAGTGAAAAATTCATGGGCTGAGACAAATACAGTTGAATAGATAAAGCAAAAGCTGCACACACAAGCAAAGCAAAACAAGGAATTCGTTTATCAAGTACTCTGTGACTTTCTCTGAACCACCTCACCTGGCTGTTCATATTTCTTATCTTATGCAACAAAAATTTGGTACAAGTGCAGCTCCCCAGATTCCTGATAATATAGAAAGCAAACCTTGTTTCTAATTACCTTAGATATAAACTTAAGGAGCAACACAAAGAATGTATCATTAATTTCTGTCAGGATGCCAATCTAGATATTCACATATTCACATTATAAATACATAACTGAAGTCAAAAAACTGCCTAATTTCTATTGTGATTAGCTCATCCCCAAAAATAATAAAAATATGAGTATGATTTTATAGGCAAAAGATTAATTGAATATGGTTTTGTTTTGTTATTCCCTTTGTAGGAATTGGCCTTGAAATATCCAGAATAGTAATACAGGCAATATTTGTAAATTTCCCATTGGCTAAACAGGAAGGAGAAGTTGTTTTATATCATCAAATTCACTGACAAATTTTCAGGCAGTGATTCTAGTGCAAGACCAAGGTGAAATCTGCTGTGAGAAGCTTCAGTCACCCACCAGGGAAGCTTAGGAAGCTGCACAACAATAACCACACAGCTTCGTTATGAAGGTTACCACTTCTTGACTGGTATTTAAAATCTGGCTTGTAGCATTGATTCCAATGTGCTGCTTCTCAATAACTAACACTTAGTACTCTGTACTATCATTTAGACACCCTGATCAAGAAAAAGCTGTCTCCCTTGTTCCAAAGTGAAATTACTTCATGCCCAAGCTCTGTTGTAGTGACATGTCATTTGTATGAAAGCCACACAAGCTTTTACATGCTTCCAACAACAGTTCATCATTTGAGGACTCAGTGACATGTGAGATAGACTGCAATTCAATTTTCACCAAAGATTTTTTTCTTACTGCAACTTAAAAAATAGAGGGCTTGCTTTTTATTTCTTCTCAAACTATAAAATGTTATTTCCTAGATTCGAAATTTGAAATTTCCTAGTAAGAGTCCCTATGCAGTGGGATTTTGTATGTATTCAATTGTTCTTCCATCAGTGTGTTCACACAAAAACTAAAATTAAGATTAAATAAAATAATCTGCTAAGATTTTTTCTACTTTAAGATGTGTGGTCCTCTAATGTATGCGTTTGAAAAATTATTATCAAATAGCTTCTTCTATATTTAGAGATTACTGCTTTCTTAATTTTCAAAAATATATTAAGAGAAATAAACATGTAAGTTTTATCTGGAATACTCGATGATCGGTATAGGGACAAACTAGCCTACAGGATATATATGTTGATATCAATACTCATATAAAATATTTAAAACTTATGGTAAATTATGTATTAGAACTTTTCAGACATGAATTTTGTTTTTCTTCACATTGAAGAACCCATGTGGAGATGCTCTCCCATAATTGAACAGTGTTTTTCTCTATGTTTTCCTTAGAACTGTGTTGGAGAAAAATATCCCTTTTCCATAGGAAAATGTAGTTCCTTCAAAGTTAAAATGACAGTTTAAATGAATTTTCAGACAGGCAAGAAGGTCAAGAGAAGTCATTAGGTTTTCTTGCAGAAAAGGGGTGTGATAGAATATGATCAGGTAAAGTAGTAATGCTTCCTTTGGAGCATTGGAGTAAAAGGGTATGATGAAGGTGGATAAAAGCAAAACCAGAATAAACCAAAATAATTTAATTTTTGTGGGACAGATGAATGTCCAAGTAATTTCCTCAAAGTAGCTCCTGGTAGAATTTCAGACAAGTCCATTTCTAGATTGTCCATCTTTAGTTAATTTCAAATAATTGTTTAGACCTTCTTTAATCTTCAAATTGAGAGGACTTTTTAAACTCTTCTGAAAAGCAAAGGCTTTTGTTTAGGTGTTGAATAGTTGATTGTTTGTCTTAGCCTCATTTTATAGAATTATGGACTTTTTTCTGTAACATTTGCATTAGGGTGTTTGCAGCAAGTATTTGAATATTTATCATCACAATCAAAGTCTAATTGATGTATATATTAAAATCCCTTGATTGTCTTTTGGGAGTGAAACTTAACTTCAGATCTCTAGGCAACTGCTATCACCTCTTGTTTCAATTATGTTCTTCACAATATTTTCCTTTACTAGATGCATCTGTATTAACTTTGCCAAACATATAAATCTTTTATTATAATATGTAATATATTTAAATATAACAAATGTATGCGTGTTAGTGGAAATAAGTAGATGGCTAATATCAATGTTTTCTTCACATGTTTATATGCAAGTCATGTTCTCCATTCTCTTTGCATTCCTTACTGTCATGTGTGTCCCCAGGTTCTACACACACAGTATTTGTGTGTATTTAGATATTGTTTGTAGTTGTATTTAGACACTATTGTATTCTTTATGTTAATTGGTGTCCTGTGTCTTGCTCAATTGCCTTTTTGATTTTTTTTTAAGATTAATTTCTCATATCTAGTCAAGGAGTTAAGGTAAATTGAGTCACCTTTTCTGTACTTAATTGGCTCTTCTCCTTAATCATCTGCTTGTTTGCTCAAAGCAGCTATGAACTGGCCCTGCTTTAGGCAATGTTTTTAACTCTCCTTTACCTTATTGGCTGGTTTTTGTTTGTTTTTTTTTTTTTTTCCCCTCAGAAATTGCAAAGATACATTACATGAGCACTTGCTGTGTATGAACTCCGCCAGTGCTTGGAAAATGGGAAGTATGCCCAAGATTATGGAAAAGCTAGTGAGAACTGCATCTCCCAGGAAGCAAAATCCATGGCATTGCCAATCTTCTTAGCCTACTACGAAATAATCTGGTTAGAACTAATGCCTGCCCATAACATGCCAGTTTTCCAGAAACAACATCAGAGAAATTAAACTAAAACAAAGAAATAAGGGAAGAAGCAAATGTAAAAGAATTTTGGATTGTGTAAAACGGAACTATGAACCTGAAAAATAAGCCATGATGAAAACTGTATTAGCACTGCAGCTATGTCTGTGAAATTGGAGAAAATCATGACTTTGAGAACTCATCCAGTTCTTCCTGAATAAGGCTCTGCAGCTGAAACTGGATATGGCCTTCCTTAGTTTTTTCTAGGTCTGTGCTGTGGCATTTCTTGTAGATTAAAATTCCTAAGCCTACAGTTGGTTTTTCAAGGGAGTTTAAATCTTGGCAAACTAAGTTCTTGGAGCATTTCTATTTTCATGTAATTATTTGAGGACCTTATAAGGGATTTAGTTAGAAACGCTACATTCTTCATAAGTGCCTTGACAGGAGAGTGTTAAATAGTTACAAAATACCCTGCAAAGTTGCAGATGCTGCCTCATGGTCATACACATTTGTGATAGCTTTCATCAGTGTAATTCCACCAACTGTTAGAAGTGTATTTATTCTCAGCTTCAAGATTTGTTTTGTTCTTGCTCTCCTTTGTTTTTCTTTGCACTTCATAGCTTTGTAGATAGTTTTCTAATGGTGTTTCATATTGTACTTTCAACAGCACACACAATATGTGAAATATAATTTCTGGACCTATCTAGTCACTTTGTGTCATTAAATCTTCAATGAAGATGAAGAAGCATTAGGAATCACTGTTGTTGCTGCAATATTGCACATGTTGCTTCTCAAACAAATGATTTCTCCAGAAGCACTGGTCATGAGTGTACATCCATCAGATTGCTCAGACAAAAACAGCTAGCAAGTTGTTTTTGTAGGCTGGGGTGGAATGAACTGTAATTAAAAGCTGCTGGTGGCAAATTCATCCTATTCCCTACTTTGTAGGCTTCCAAGATTAAAGGTGAAACACAGCAATAAATGCTCATTAGTTGGAGCCATTATGCAAATTATCTGGCACCCCTTTCACCCCCATCTCTCTGGGCTTTTGTCCCCTTTTAACTGCCTGTCCCTAATTTCTTTCCTCCTCTTCCCATCTTTCATTCATCTTTCTTTACACTCTTGAGTTTCCTTCTATTATTCTTTGCTCATTATATACTTCAGAATTGTCAGAAAGAGGGCCAAAACTAAGGATTTTTAGAGGAAAACTGTTGGGACCAATCTAACATGTACACTTAGTTTGATGTGTAAAATCCAATGAAGAAATTATACAGCCTGGCAGAGCAGCAAAAAGGAGACCATAAAAAATGTAATTAAACAAATCAGGAATTGAGACCTTCACACTTCACCTCATTTTCCCTCTGATTTGATTATTGTTGTGTGAGAATATTTTCTGTGGTATTACTCTCTGTTCTGTCCCATTTTAGAAATGTCAAAACACTAAGTGATTTCCTTAAGGAAAATATTTTTCTACTCCCTAACTTCCCATTTTATGACATAATGGAAGCAAATTATTGACTATACGTACAGTTCTCAGTTTTGTCATATTCAATTTATGTGGTTTGCTGAAGCAAAATCTTTAACTTTTACACAGTAAAAAGCTCACTTCTTTATAAAGTGAAAATCAAACTGTTTCAAAATGAGAAACAATGAATGAGTTTTACAAAATTGATTATTTGATTTCTGGGTACTTGGTGAAATTTAACCTGTTTTTTTTTTAAATAAAATTTAAAAAAATGAAATTAAAAAAGAATTCCCAAAGGAGTACTCAGAACTTTTAAAAAAGCTCAACCAAATAAGCTAAATTATTTTTTTTGGTCAAGATGTTCTTGATGTTTTTTACTCTCGGAAAATAGGATAATGATGCATTACTATTTAGTGTCTTTTACTATTACCTTGACACCTTTTGGTGAAAGAGAAATGAAAATTTTTTTCAGGAAATTTCTTTTTCTCTGCTGTGTTAGGTTGTACCTCTAAAGACTTTGGTTAAATAATTTCTACCATTTTACCTCATTCAATGTTTTGTTTCAAAGCTAAGATCCTCATCTTCCTGTTCATTTCCAAGTACCTGACATAGTGTGAGGAATGTGTTGGTGGTTCTCTGGCAGAAAAGTGAAGGTACATGTTCTGTCTTTTATAGTGTGACATAGTATGAACCTTTCTAGGCCAGAGAGTCATTCTCTAGTCCCATGAAAACATAAGTGGAAGATCTTCAAAAAGGATGGATTGATAAATCAGTGTTTCATCTGTTAGGGTTGTGCTCTCAATAATTCTGGTAAAGGTACAAGAGGAGGCCCAGGACCCAGGATTGTGTGTTCAATCAAATTAGGTGAGCAGATGGTGTTTAGAGAGGCATACAGAAAACAGAAGACTCCAGGGACATGAAATTAAAAACTCTAAAACCAATGCAAAAATAATAAACAATTGTATAATTTTCTTTTAAGTGAGGAGGCTAAAGATTCTTAAGAAATGTAAAAATAATTTAAAAAATAACAAAAGGTTGCTAAAGAAGGTGTCATACATGAGCATACTAAATGAGAAAAATCTAGTGTGGGGTAGGTGTGGAAAACACAAAGAAAGACTAATGGACAGGCCAGTAGTGGAAAGATCAGAGACATGTAAAAAAAGAAAGTGTGTAAATATCCATCCAACGAGTTTCTTTTTTCTCTCCTTTTCCTCTGCACTTCCATCATCTTAAGCACAGTGTTCTGGCATTGCACAGCATCAGGCTGTGATTATTAGCAGTTTTTATTAGCAAGATAGGCACATGTGTATCTAAAGGAGTTCCTCCAAGGCCTAAATTTTAATTGTTTGGCACTTTTTCTTCTGTGATTAAATGGAGAAACTGTCACCAAACTATGCTAGATACCATGCTCCCCCTAAGCAATCAAGGTGATGAACCATTCAGAACAACAGTGTGAAAGCCTGAATTGCCATTTTGTGAATAAATTCTTATTTTAGCTTTCAAGACATTTTAGATCAGCAAATGCTTGTCCCTTGGGGGAAGAGAAGTTTTATGGGCAAATCCCAAAGTTGTCAAAGGTAATTTATTGAGTTTGTTGCTTCTTTTATATCAGATATAGGGATCCATAGGCATTTTGTTGCACATATAATGACAACTTCCTAAAAAAATATTATAATTTCCTTTCTTTCCAAATTAAAATCAGAAAAAGGTCACACTACCTCACTGGAGCAGCAGACTATAGTTTTAATTGACTGTCCATTGAAGACTTGAAACTATTTTTGCTAATTTAGCGATATTTCAAAGCCTACTGAAACTACTGTCTCATACTTCATGTAGCAGTGTTTTGCTTTTACCTTTGCAAATGAAGATGAGAAATTTTCATAAAAATTAAGAAAATGGGATAGAGTTTAATGAACATATATATGCTGTTTTCAGTCAGATAGCTCTATTCCACCAAAGCCTATAGGGTTACCAACACAGCTAATGTGCAAAGCTGTTCTTTCTCTGTGAAACCAGGCAGAGGAATACTTTAATTGTCTGTTTCTATATTAATGTCTCAAAGAACACACAATTATTCCAGTAGTTCTCTTCTTCTTGGTAATTATCCTTACTCTCATGGTCAAGTCTACAGATTGCCTATGATGCCTCTTCTCAAAGATGTCTAGCTAGAGGGTACAAAAGCACTAATGATGTTTTTTAGCTTTTAGTTTTTAGTAGTATATCACTGAAATAAATATTTGCAGGTGGCTGTTGCAATCATCACTTTTTCAAGCTTAATGAAGAGAGTTCAAAATGAACTTCATTATTGAATTCTGCTTTGAAATCACTTTGTAATTTTTCACAGCGTGTTGGAAAGGTTTATTGTTTTGACTTGAAAATTGAAGAAATCTATTTGGATTTATGGAAATTAGAATAACATGAAGTTCACATTTAACACATAAGTTTATGTTGCTGTTTGAAAATTGTGAGGCCTGCTGTTTAATAAGCCAGTTTATGTAAACAACGATGTTAACTTTTTATTGTGCTGCAGCAAGTCTGTGATACAAGAATAGATAAGGAAATACAAACTATTTCCAAAGCTTCAATTCTCTGACTTCCATCATTATTTTAGAAGAAAAGTCATAAAATGCTTATGAAGTTGTATTCCTGGTCCTTCTAAAAAAAGAATGCATATTCTTTTGATGCATAAATTTCAGTGTCTCTTTTCTCCTTCCCACTCCCCCCCCCAAATATATACATATATATTATTCCTGAAATATTATTTTTATTCTTATAAAAATAAGAATAAAAATAATATCTTTCACTTCCAAGATCACCAAGTAGGCATCTTTTTATTCTTTCTTGATGATGCAACCACTCTAGTCCAGCTTCCCAGGTACTGAGCCCTTTCTGTTCTACTGTTAGAAATACTTTTGAGCCCAAATTTTGTGAAGTCTTATGCCCTTCTGCAAAATTTTGGCAGCACTTTCTCGTTCTAAATAGTTGATTTTTTTTTAGTGTCTTCCTCATGGTTTGAACAGTTCTTTCATCCAGAAGCAAAATCAGTGAGGCTGATTTTTCCCTGGGATGAAGACTCTCCATTCTTTCATGATGAATTAGTTTATGGCCCTACTTTGCAATGATGTACACATCTTTTAATTATGCACTTTGAGAATCTGATTGCTCTTAATGGTGCTAAGGAAAATTGCAAGTAATGTATTTTTTCAGTCAAAGGTTCACAAAACTGTATTTGCAAATAGAAAACCAGAAATAACATAAGCCTTATTTTTTTTTTAATTCTGTTAATGATGTAAGAGCCCTATGTATGGAATTCTCATTGACTGCACTAGGAGTTTATCCATCAAATACAAATCATTATAAAGCCTCTATGCTTTCTTCTAGAAATAAAACCTTCTCCTTTCTTAATAATTGAAAATTACTTGTAAAGGGACATAAAGAATAGTTAATAATTATGGATAATAAAAAAGCCATTCTTTCAGCATCAAAAAAAATTTTTTTAGAATGGCATTACATTTATTTTTCACAAAATGAAAATATTATTAAAATGTTATTAAAAATTGCTGTGGTCTATAAAAAATCTTCCGCAGACTAAAGTCTTACATCAAAACTTGCTTCTGTCTTACTAGTGTGAGTAAAAATAAAAAGATTGAACTCTTCACCTTCCATAGCACAGATTATCCCTGTTTGGCTGGGATTTTAATTTCCCTGTGAACTTTCATGTTAAATGATCCTGTTTTACAGGTGGACTGCAGTAAAATGATTAAAGGTTTGATACCTTTAATCAACTTTCATATGCTAAAATAAATTAGAATATTTGGTAGTCTTGCATATTATTTCATTAAGGAAGTGTAATATTCGCTCACCCTGAGGCAGCCATCTAGAATCAGTTGAATTAATCACACCTCTCCAGGGACTGTAGGGACATCAAATGTTGCTCTGATGCTACACATTTGGGCAGATAAAGCCATGGCAGGAATTTTTTTTGCAGGGGATAAGGCCAGTCCCAAAATGAAGTCTTATGTCCTGGAACAGTGGAGTGTGACTGTGGTGGCATAGGACTAGATTTGATGTCTGCATTTTCTACTCACAATTAATTACAGTGAATTCAATATCCCACTAGTGGGATGAAATTTGGGGGATATAGGAAAGTTAATGAAGCCAGAATTTGGTCTATACTGACATTAGCATATACAGAGCAACAGACAGTCCACTGTTCTTATTATTAATAAGGAACTGAAATTTGTCTTAAATAAAAATTAAGCCAAAATGAAAAAAATCTGAGTGCTCAAAATGCAAATTATGATTCAGTAGCTTTGTTTTAACAAACTCCTGACCTGAAATGTATGCTCATTTAATAATATATTTTATAGTGATCTTAGTATAAATTTCTCTTGTGACAAAGGAAAATTTATTTTTAAATTCTCTTGCATACAAGTGGGATGTCATGGTGTTACTAAATACCAATTTTGGAAATAATTTCTTCACCTCAGTGCTAGTAGAAGTCAGACTGTATTATGTTAAAATTCTACAAGAAGTAAAAATTCAGTGCCACGTACGCTTTGTTCACAAACCCTGTGTAAGTATACTTGAAGAACCAATAAAACCATGCAAGCTGAAATGCTTCCATGAGAAAATTCTTGTATGTGCTATGCTTAAAGATATTTTGGCAATCAGTAAAGGACAGAGGTGATGTTTTCTTCTCTTTTTTTCTTTCCTGTGATATAATAATTGTTTCTATAATTAGTTATATATTTCCTGAACATGAACTTGTGTTTTTTAAAGCCATAAGTGGAAACCAGGGAACTATTGAACTATTGTCCACAGTAATTAAATTCTTGCCTCCTATTGTGCCACCTTTCCTAGCATATATATAAATATATATATATATATAAATATATATTTTTTTTTTTCAACCACACTCACATATGTGGTCTGAGCCATACAAGGCACCACTGCACTCCAGGGCAGAAGATGAAGAAACAAATACTCAGTGTCATGTTGTGTAACATAAGCATTCATATGCTATAAAAATAAAGTGAAATTAATCCATTGCAGCCTGTCATATGCTATAAAAATAAAGTGAAATTAATCCATTGTAACCTGATTCAGGAATTATTTCCATAATCCAGAAAGAGCAATGAGATTTTACAATTACAGACTGCTTTCTCATGTGAATAAAGAAACTAAAGAATTACTCACAAATACTGACAAAATCTGGGTTTACCTTTATTATTAACCATAAATGAGTGAATTTTGTTTCAATAGCTGTTTTCTTGTTTTTGGATAGGAACCACAACTGTTTATTTCAATGCTTTTGTTTCTAAGGTTGGAAAAGCCAAGACTCTTCCTCTTACTGGAACTTTTTGGAATGTAGGTGTCTGGATTTCATGCATCAGACATTTTTTCTGCTTATCTTTTACTAATGGTAATTGAAAAAAATGTGGTAGATGCCAGTGAAGTAAACAGAAGCAAATTTCTGTCTGACTGTAGATCTGAATGTCTCAGGCCAGACATTCATTGCTCCCCAGGACATGGCTGCTATGAATTTAGCCTTGATTCCTGAATTGAAGGAGGCTGAAAACCAAGTAAGACCTGCTAGTCATATACATTTCTGGGGAAATTCAAAACCTTTTTGTTCCACAAATGATATTTACCTAGTTATAATTGCCTATCAGTAATTGCTAAACTACATTAAAGTGGATGCAAAGTACTTGCAAGGTTTTTTTTTAGTATTTTTATTAATTTTTTAAGAATTATTTTCAATAAAGGGAGCTTCTTTAGAACATTCTTGCAGTTAGAATCTGTCACACTGCTCTTGCAGGGAGTGAGTTAGTAGGTGGCTCTTGCCATTACCATTTCTCAGCCTCCAGGAAAGCCCCACTCCCTGTGTAGTCAGAGTATGAACTACTGCAGCTCCTGAAGCTGCTTTACCTGAGTGCTGTTCAGGTTTCCTTTGATTCCTTGAGAGGCTATCTTGAACAGAGGCTAGACAGTGTTGAAGGAATAAAGTAGGTATTTATTAAAAAGGCCATCAAAGGATACACCTTGGGCTTTGCCTTTAAAAAAAAAAAAACAAACATTTTTTTCTCTTTTCAGTGACTGCAAATGCCCACAGGAGCCTTAATACACCTCTCATTGGTTGTGTCCAGTGAGGTCAATCCATAAAAGTACAAAACTAAAGGAAAAGATCAAATAAATGCAATATCCAAGTTCAAGAGCATACAAGTAGCTCCCTGACTTCAGCTCACAAATGTTGCTTGATAAATTTTTAAAGCAGTCTTGCTTATGTGCTGGCTTTTCTAGAAAATTAAATATTAATAGTTTGTGAATCCTCTTAGCCTGGTGCCTCCATTTTCTTTGCTGTGGTCAGTGAGATCTCCCAGATGAAAGCTGTAGGCTGAATGGGCCTCCATGCCACTTCCTCTGGGGTTATTAGAGGAGTGTTGCCATTTTGTCCACTTTGTCAACAACTGTGTTTGCTGCACCTTCCCAAATTACAAACATACATTATGAAATATTTATGAAAACATGGCAGATGCAAATGCCTGAGAGATATCAGCTGAGATCCTCTTTTTGTCTATTTTCACTTCTCTTTCCACTTTCCTCACCACATCGTGTATTACTCTTCCAAAAATGCTGATCAAAAAAAGACTGGTTTTTTCCCCATCTCTGCTATGTATATGCTGGCTACATTTGCAAAAGTTTTGTATCTCCTGGGCATTTTCTTGGCTTATTTTCATTTTGACAATGCATGCAATTGTGTGTTTTGTTTTTGCTGTGCTACTGCTTTGAACTCTCTCTGCCTTACTGCCGCAGGTTTTTTGTTTTGTATTTTGGATACCGTCTCATGCAATTCTTTTGTTACTTGTTATAAGCCTCATTTTATTAGACAATTTCTTTTGCTTGGAAAATTTTAGTTTGCTCTTTCAAGAGTTGATTCTAAGAATTCTAACTACTCTTTTTATTCTTACTGATCCAAATCATTACCTCTTTTTTTAATTAGGAATTTATCTAGCCTTTGCAAATTGCAAGACTGTAATTCTTAAACTTCGATGAGATTCCATGTGTGGTATCATACGCCACATCAAATTACAAATTCTTCTTTGACCTTCTTTCTCAGAACTAGCAGTTATGGGACATCAGGCTCTCCTCACGTCCTCCCTTTTTGCTGAGGGTGACTGCTTCACAGAATCAGAGAATATCCTGAATTGGAAGGGACACACTAGGACCTTTGAAGTCCAACTGCTGGCCCTGCACAGGACAGCCCCAAGAGTCACATCATGTTCCTGAGAGCATTTTTCCAGTGCTTCTTGAATTCAGGCAGGCTTGATGCTGTGACCACTGTCTGAACATCTCTGGGTGAATAACCTTTTCCTAATATCCAACCTAAACTTCTCCTGACATAGCTTTAGGCCATTTCCTTGGCTCTTGTCACTTGTCACTGTGCAGAAGAGATCAGTGCCTGCCCCTCTGCTTCCCCTTGTGAAGGAAGCTGAAGGTCTCCTCTCAGACTCCTTTTCTCCAGGCTGTGCAGATAAAATCCCCTCAGGCACTCCTCATAAGGATTCCCCTCCATTCCCCTTGACCACCCTCATTCCCCTACTTTGGACCCTCTGTAATAGCTGAATGTCTTTTTTTACATTGTGGTGCCAAAATGCCCCCAGCACCTGAGGTGAGGCCACCCCAGCACAGAGCAGCGTAGGAAAATCCCTTCCCTTGCCTGGCTGACAATGCTGTGCCTGATGTTCCCCAGGACAGGATTTGTTCTCCTGGCTGCCAGGGTACTGCTGGCTCATGTTCAACTCTCCATTGACCAGGTCTCTCAGGTCCACTTCACTGCTGCTCTCCCAGCCTGCGCACACAGCCAGGGTTGCCCCGTGCCAGGTGCAGAATCAGGCACTTGCCCTTGTTAAACCTCACCTGCCTGGTGATTGCCCATCTCCTCTCTGATTTGTCAAGGTGTCTCTGCAGGGTCTCTCTGCTTTGAAGGGAGTCACCAGCTCCTCCTTATTTTCTATTCTCTGCAAACTTAGAATCCCTTCCAGTCCTGCATTCAAGTTTTTAACGAAGATGTTGAAGAGCACAGGGCAGAGCCCTGTGGAGCCCTGTTACTGACAGGTCCCCAGTCTGATGTCCCCTCATTCACTATAATTCTTTGTGCCAGACCCATGAGCCAGTTGCTCACCCATCCCATGATGTGTTTATTCAGCTTTGTTCTAGAATTTTTTTCCAGAAGGATACTGTGAGAGACAGCACTGAAAGCTTTACTGCAACCCTAAAAGATTACAGCAACTGGCTCCCCTTGATAACTAGGGGTGTTGCCTTCTCAGAAAAGGAAATCCAAGTTGATCAGCAGGACTTCCCCCTCATGAAACTGTGCTGGCTGTGATCAATGCAACTAAAGAAGCTGTTTTGGTTACCTCTGTGTTACTGTTGTCTTCCAAATTCCCTAAGTTTTAGTGCTGGGGCAAACTTTTAGCAGCAAAATCCTTCCAGTATTCTTTGTCACTTTCCTTGTGAGTATACCAGCTGTGGGGTAGAATCTCATTGCTGATTTTGATGCTTCCAGAAAATCTGCCTGATGCTGTGGCCTCTGAAGCAGTTCTACTGAAACCTGTTGGCTGGCCTTGCATGGCACAAATTTAATCTCTACAGCTAAAATTGCTCACACTCCTGCAGGAAGGAGCCTTGTAGTGATGGGGGTCTGTCTAACACTGTCCTCCAAACTGACCAGTTTTTTACAGAGGTAATATCAAACCACGGTGCATCCTAACAGCAAAAACGGGTGTGAGACATGGGCCAGAGTCTGTTCCATGCCCCTGTTAGTTTTACTGGATTAGAACCAGTGTCAATAATATTAGCCAGTAAATTATATATATGTGGGAAATCTAACTTATAAAAGATTCAGTCCCTCAGGAGAAAAGCTGATTTGCTCTCAGGAGCTGAAATAACAGTGTTGCCTCACTTTATAGACCCAATAGAAAGCACTTAGGCATTCCCCAGGATAGAGGGAATCCCACCTTCAAATATCTTTTAAGCTTTATTTGAAGCAAAGGTATGAGCTTTGATCTCCTACCTCTGAACCCTTAGGCTTGCCAAGTCAGTCTGTCTATATCTGTAGTCCAATGAATAATTAATTCTTGAAAAGTGGAATAGTGCTTACAGAACACATTATGGTGTCTAGCTGCAGTCTTCCAGCTGAGTCTAATTTTAATACCTGACTTTGCTAATTTATCTGAAACAGTCTAATTCACTAAGTAGTAATGGTTTATAGTATTTGAGTTAAAATAGAGGGTTATGGACACCGTGTGCTTCAGGGGAATCTGAAGGTATCTTGCCTTCTAATTTGGCTTGTTTATACAGAATTAAAAAATAAATGCTTCTGACATGTTTCTCTTTTCTGCATTGCTTTGGAACATTATGTGCCTTTGGCAGTTTGCAGTTCTGGTCTAAGTGCTGTCATTGCTTTTGCAACTTTAATCTTTCAAGATAATTTAATTTCAGCTGACTTTTTAGATTTTTCAGTAAGACATCATTTAATTAGTGTGAATGTGAACTGGACTTTCCTGTTCAATTTAATGATTTATAATTAACATTCTCATTTTTTTTTGTCAAACTGCAATAGTACTCTACATTCTTTTTAATCAGTTTTGTTTGTGATATTTATTTTTTTCTGTTCTTTTCAAGTTGTTCTCATTTGTGTTCTTCTGGTAAAATGCAGTAATTATATCCTTATTAATTCCAACCTCTGCCCTCTTAATTACAATTAAGGGAATCCATATATTATTATATTTAGATTTCTGGATAATTTAAGACAGGAAAAAGAAGTCGTTTTTAGAAGCTTGCATTATTGCCTCACCCCCTCTCCTTTATTATACTGCTTATGTCTGCAAAATTCAAGAATCAGATGGAAACTAGAAATAACCAGTTCATAACCTCCTATTCAATCTTTGTGCTTTTATATGGGAAGACCTTTCTAAAAAAAGTTTCTGTAGTTTCTTTTTTCCAACCATATTTTAATTTGTCCTCTATGAAGTATTCTGTGCAACAATAGTGTGATGACCTGCTCTTCTGTGTTCCTGGAACTATCTTGGGAATTCACATAGTGGATATCCTACTTCAGCTTTGTAGGGCTAGAAATAAATCTTTGTGCACATGTGGACAAAAACTAAACTAGCACCACAAAACCCCTTCATATTCCTGTTAAGCTAAAGAAGATCAGCCGATGGAGAGTTAGTTTTCATCTTTTGTCAGAAAGTCTTTATTGTGCTGGATATTTCTCTTGTTTACATTTCTTTGTTTATTAGGATAAAAGCAATTACAAGATAGTTCAGACAAGTACAGACCTTAAATTTTCTTTCCCAGGTGATTTTTTGCCTGCAGCAATGGATTAGTGTTGCTTTGGGAGGTGAAGTATTTGGTGTGGTTTCGCCTTCTGGCTGTGAGCCTGCACCTTTCCCAACACTAGGCCAGGGGGAGCAGATGTAAAATGGCTCAGTGGCAGCTCCACTCACTTCTTCTTTCCCCTGAGAGGTTGAGAGATTTCTCTCTGATTCCTTCTCTCTCCTCCATTATGCATAATTGGAGATGGACCAAGGAGTGTAAGAACTGCCCCTCTCTGCTCACCTGGAGTACAGTGTTGCTGCTGTTGGGTGTTACCCTTCTTACAAGCTATAGGAAGGACAAAGAACTGGCCAAGAGAAGCAAAAAAGGCAAAGGAAAGTAGTGGAGCACCCTGGAGGAGAGATTTGACAGGAAGATGAAGCACAGGAGTAGTTGCTGTGAAGGCATTTTCCTGATCTACACAGATGGCCTTCCTGCCATCATCCTAGGTGCAATGAACAGCGTTTAATGCTTGCTACTCAGATGTGTAGCTTCAAAACTAACATCATATTCACTGACTTTTAAACTATGCCTTGCAGATCAATGGAGCATTTTGGAGTATGGAATGGAGTATTGCAGCATTTTGGAGACCTTTATTCTTATGGTTGGGTTATTGAGACCCTAATGAGTGGGCCAGTTCCCCTGGTTACAGTCAGTTGCCTGAGGAATGGACTGCTGTTTTCCAACAGCACTGACATCACTATTATTCATGGCAAATATAAACTCCATGTTCTATTGAAAATATAATGATAATAGGATAGCTGCTGTCCTTAGAGACATGCTCAAACATATCTGACCACTGACTCTTCTCAAGTCTAGCTTCATGTAATTTTCTTCTGTTTCATTCTGCTGAAAAAGCTCTCACAGTGTCAGCTGGTACTCAGAGATCAATGTATCTCATCTCAATGTTGCCTCCACCCTGAGAAGTGATGCTCATGTAATAGCAAATATGTTTTTTTTTTTCTATTTACTCCCTGACAATCCAATGAGGCATCCACTCTTCCCATAATTGTGTCCTATAGATCATAAATGTGTCACTGAATCATGAGATATGTTTTTAACTCACTGACAAGAACACTTAGTTTTTAATGAGAATTTAGACAGATGTGGAACAACCTCTTTATGAAAAGAAAGTTCAACACCTAACACATTTTGCTAAATTAATTACAATTTGACATGGCCTGCTGTGAAAGAAAATTCTTATGAGGTCTGCTGGGATGAGGTTGACACCTTAATATCAAGCTCTTTAAACATACAGATTTTGATTTCCTCTCTATTTATAGTGTAAAGGGGAAAAAGAACTTTAATTTACTACTAGTTTTCAACAGAGAATCAAGAATTACAGTCATAAACACATTTGGTGCAACAACATTTTTGGGGGATGCTAAAAATATCCTGCAGGTTTTGAGAAGCATCAGGGAAATCTGGCTTCCAAGAGACTGAATATGTCCTTATTATTTGTATTATTTACATTATTTCTAATGCCAGTTTAATAAAGGGAAATCAAGAATGTAAATAAGAGAAGTATTAGTTTGTTTTAGCATTCATTCTTGATATTCAGAAGTTTTAATTCAACTTCTGCTTTTCTTCATGGATAATTGGAATTGGGAATACTCATGAGGTAGTTTTTTGATTCGGATTATTTAGTGGATTGGATAACATAGGAGATACTGAAATGACAAAAACCAGATGCATTCTTCTATCACCAATTTTCTAAATAGGGATGAGTGACTGGAATGACAAAGGAATTGGCCAGCTGAACATGCTGGCCTGATCCAGGCCTGGCTACATTGCTTCCTTGTCAGCTGGGTTCCCCCTGTGCACTGTTGTACAGATTTGTTGCACAGTTTTAACTTCTCTGCCTGCTATTCAGAGCCATATTTAGCAACACTGTGATCACTGTGCAACCAGCAAACAACTTGGGGTATTTTTCCAAAGGATTCCCTCCATTTTGCCATAAAAGATAGCAAACAAATCCAAATTTTCTTTCTGGTTTTCTTTGTCCCTCATCCTTTTCACTTGCCTTTTGAGCTTCTTTATGGCTGGGAAAGTCAGAGATAAATTAATTATATGTAAATGTTATGTTACTGTTAGGTTCAGTGAAACAGTGATAATCTGCACTGCATTAAGCAGTTCACTTAATAATCTCCCAAAAAAAGAGAAGGAAAAAGGAAAAATTCTTGTCTCTCTTTTGCAGACTTCAGTAAGGACTTAAGAGCAGATGCTGTAGTGAGGTTTCATATTAATAAAGCTTGATTGCATTTAGTACATATCTGCTAGATTACTGAGCTATGACTTGTCAAATAAATACAGCACAATTTGTGATAGCCACTTTTTAATGGAGTTTATTCCTTTCTAATTTGCAAAATCTAGTCATTCATAAGAAGTTCCCTTGACACTGGTGTCAAGTGGCTTAATTTAATGCTATTGGATAAATTAATTTTATTTATGTAAAAACTCTACACAGGGCTGGTGAACACAGTGTCTGAGTTGGTTTCTGAGTGCATTATCACTGTGGGGAAGTGTGAGGATGTGGTTTTGCTGAGCAGAAAGCTGCTATATGTGGATCCTTCAAGTTTTGAGTAATCTGGTGCCTGGATGTTTCTCATCTGGCCCCAGGACAGGGGTGAGAGCTGGCTCACGTCTCTACTATTGAGGCCAAATCACCAGCACACCCAGGGTGCAGTCCAGACACTTGGAGTGCACATCCTCACATGGCACTTGGACATCCTTAATGTTTGACTCTGGAAGTGGGGGGGAAATGTGCATTTTTGTGGGATCTTCCTTTTGCTAGAGTGGACCACCACTGCCTGTTTCATGCTCTTTTGTTCTGCAGGAGATGAGCCACAATTGATCCACAAGTTTGAGGGGACAGCAGAAGGGCTCAGGAGCAGTGACACCAGACAGTGGGCTCGGGGTGATGGGGTCTCAGTGTAGGGTGGGAGCTGCATGCATTTGTTACTGTAGGAAACATGGCAAGCCTAAAATCAGTCTTTTATCTTCTGTGGCAGAAGTCCTCGCTACTTCATCAAGTTTAAGAATAAACTAAGAGTCAGCTACTTTTATACAGGTGGCATGAGTATCTCCAGAGGGTGCTGAGACCTGCTTGCAGAAAACAATACACTCTCCTAGAACTGAACTGTTTCACCCAAAAAAGTTAAGTGATCATACCCATACCAGGCCCAGGCAAATTCCCACAGTCTGCTCATTGGAGATTGCTTGGGAGGGTGCTATTTACATGATAAGAAACCAAGACTAGTGGTCTGTCTAACATTTAAATGACATCAAGTGTTTAATTTTTGTGCCTGAAAAATTCAGCTCTCCTTAATTTGATATGGTCAAAGCCTCTGGAGCTTTGATAAAGCTTCTAACTTAGAAGTTAGAAAGTTAGTTAGTTTAGTTTCATTTCTAAAATAAAGTTTCTTTAGTTTAGAAAGTTTTTGCAGAAGTTGAAGTTTACCCAGATGTCCGTGATCCAAGATAACTTCACCCCTGTGACAGAAATCACATTAATCCTCTTTATTGGTGTCTTGATTAACTGTCACATCTAAAGTTGATCCCAGCCTCAAGGAAGTCTTAGTTTTTGGCAGAGTGGGGAGATGTGGAATGTAAAGATAGATTTGACAGTAAGGGTGCTTTTTAGTTTTGCAGTGGTAAAAATGAAAATAAAATTTTAAAAAAGAACAACATAGAAACAAAGAAATCTTGACTCTGGTGATTCTCATTTTGGTAGGATCTGAACTGTTCTGTTGCTGCTGAATGAGTCACACATTTAAACCAGCAGAACTGCAAAATAGGTGGTTGAGTTGAATCAAACAAGAGATTTATTCAGACTTGTTGTGCTTCAGAAGAAAGTCTGTAGAAAGCTTATTGAGGAAATGCAGCCTTGCAAATGCTTTCTGCTGTCACTTTTGATGTTCCCAAATACAGAAGATGTCAGCTTGAAAGAAGAAATGTTCTTGGTAGGGAGGGATGTTGACTATATGAGAAATGGATTTGTATTATAGCACTCTATTCCCCTTGGAACGTTAATACAAGGAAGTGCAAGCTATTTTATTAAATCATGGATTCCAGCATGGAACCTGTCAGTTCTGCCAAGATGTTGTATTTTTAGCACTTCAAAGTTTCTTGTCGTGCTCCCACACCTCACCTGCAAATTGTGTGTGAGAAACAATGAAAAGTAGTTCACCAGTGGCTTCATGTGTTAGTTGCAAACCTCAATCCGTTTAAAATTAGCAAGACCTTTTAAAATGACATTTTAGTTTAGTCCAAAGAGCTGCATTTGGTGAGGCTAGATGATACAATGCGTTTGGGTTAATCCTGTAACCTAAGAAAATTAATTTGCTGCTTATTCTTCTTGCAAAGAACTGGAGAGGGTAGGGAGGTGGTATGGGAAATACCAGAAAAACTAACAATACATGATCTTCCTCTTGGCACATGCATTTGCTCAATCATGGATAATCTGACATTTTCCTATGAATGCTTCACAGTTGGAAGTTTTGGTCCTTGTCAAGAGAGGCACACGTGCCTTTATGCTTTGGGTCACTTATAATTCCACAAGCCGAGAAAGCGTCCAGGTGTCTAAAAATCTCAAGGTATAAGTCAAGTATTTGAGTGACATAGGGACCTGCCATTTCATGTTATAGCCAGCTTCTCTGTAATGTAGCCCTCAGTTTTTCAGTGTTCCCATGGCTGTTATTTACACCATGGGGTTTTTTTTTTTAAGTCTTCCATGTGCTAAATAATTGAGAGCTAAACTGAAATCTGCATAGAAAAATGAAGCATATTTTTTAGAGTACACAGCTGAGTTCTCTGCTTTTCTCCCAGTGCTTTGTGATTCAGATATTCTTTCTTTAATCCTGCCCAAATTACTGACATGGTGGACTGAGCCAGTCATGTAATGTGGAATCTCCAGTCAATTCTCATTTCCCATCTAGCAAAAGAGACAGGGACCTCTGAGCAGTAAACTACAACAGCAGAGGAGCTTTATCTTCCTGTCCCTCAGCATCAGTGATCCCTTAACCCTCTACAGCAGGATGCTGTAAGGCTGGTTCTTCTGGGAGCATCCTGTCTTTAGGGAAATTGATTTGGCCTTCTCCCTTTTATCTGGACTGCACATGCATTTCAAGCCACCAGCTGGAAACCAACTACCTGAGCTGATCCCACTGCCTGAGTATCATTTTCTTAGAGATAAGTCACTCTTCCAGAGTTTTGAAGGATCCACATGGTACATTGGGCACTGAATGGGATGGTGATGAGAAACTTTGTTCACTGCAGAAGGATACTTGACACTAACCTAGTTTCACATTTGTGTATCTTACCCGACTTGCCTGAAGTTATTTTGGATTTATACTGTTGCAAGGGACCAATATCTTTTTGCAGAATGGTTTTCTTATTAATTTGTTCCATTTTTGGCATTGCAGGTTGTCTTGAGAGAAGTTATTTTATAAGTCAATATCCCATTTTCAATATCCTTCTAGAAGTCCCAAACCTATCTTCATCCTGCCAAAAATTAATTCCTGTAAGTAATTAATTTTTTGTGAGTGTTTCCCTTAATTCCCCTTATTCACATTGGAAATACACTACATTGGAAATACACTACATTGGAAATAATCCCAACATTTATTGCAGAAGAGACTGCTAGACTCAGTAGTTTGGTTTTTTTTGGTGGTTTTTTTTTGGGGTGCCTTTATTTTTTTTTCCTGTTTTTTCATGTTTGTTTGTTTGTTAAACACCTTCTTACACAGAATCTCAGAGTTGTTGAGTCTGGAAGGGCTCTCTGGAGGTCATCTTGTCCAACCCTTCTGCTGAAGAAGCATCACTAGGGCAGGTTGCTCTGGGCCATGTCCATTAAGGTTTTGAACAGCTCCAAGGAGTGAGACTCCACAACTTCTCTGGGCAACTTGATCCCGTGTTCAACCACACTCACAGTAAAAAAGATTTTTGCTTATATTAAATGGAAATTCCTGCACTTAAACTTGTGGCCATTGCCTCTTGTCCATTCTGCTCTTCGGACTCATCCTGGAATAGCAACAGGCATCCATTTATTTTTTAGAACTTTATTAAATCATAAATGCAGGATTATACAGGCAATAACTCAAATATTTTTGTGCTTTATGAGTTCCCACCCACTCTTTGGCTGTGTAATATCTGCATCTGAAGGACATGATGTTTATGGAGCTAGGACTGATTTTACTGACTGAAAAAGAAGTGCCACTGAGGTCTGATTATTTATTTCTCAGCACTTCTTTGTCCTTCTTTGTCTCTTTCTTAAATTCCCAGAATTACCACACTTTAAAGCTTCATCTCAGTCTGGCAGCGTTTTTGAAGTAGCTGTATTTAAATTTATTTGCATTTTCCTTCAAACCATTTTCAGAAGATAGAGTTGGGTGGTCAAGATCAGCCAAGTGAGATAGTGCCAAATTGAAATGTGTATTAGATGTAAACCCAAGAAACTCAGGTTTCATGTGCTAAAGGTGGCACCAAAATGATTACTAAAAGAGTAGTGGTGAAATAATTTTAGAGGCGAGTCAGAAAAGCAGCCCATTTCTTAGTAAGCATTTTTCAATATAGTTTTGGCCCAATAAATTCTGATCCATAGTTCTGAATCCACATTGTTCCAATCAGTTGCTAAAAATGGGAAAACAATCAAATTAAATCATGTCAAAAAAAAGGATAAGCTTTTAGAATTTTAGTGAAGTGCATAGATGATAATACAAAAAAGTACTTACTGATTGTGTGAACATAATGTATATTATATCTTGTATTGGAGCACCAAGATCATACCAGAAGTACCAACATGTGAATAATTTGAAACTACTTTTAAATTCTTGTGTTATGTGATGAAGACATGATAGTAGTAACAATTCTGGTCTGAAGTTGTTGTAAGCTATGTTTTATTTCAAATTTTAATTAGCAAAAAAGGATGTAATTGGGATTGTAGGACAATGAAAGGTTTTATCAGTAAAATGTAATAATAAGTAATTCTTTTCCACTGAATAAAAGAAATTATAATTTTTTTTCTGTAGCCTTTTAACTAAAATATTTAATTTCAAAATCCATTTCAAATATATTTTAATATTTCTTTTCCTACAATATTTGATTTAATGTTTATTTGTATGAAAATTTGCTTTGCTATATATAAAATATGGCTGCAATCCCTTGCTTCCTTGTGGATATGTTCTTTGAGCTTCTTAAATTTACATTAAAATATAAATTTCAATAGATTATGTTAATTTTATGTAATTGTTTTTATGGTCTTCTAGACCTTATGATTTTATATAATTTTTAGTAGGGTATCGGTCACCTATAAAATTCCTGTTTCCTCTAAGTAGCTGTACTAAACCAATCACATGATAAAATAGTGTGATTAAATGTTACTAAGGAAGTAGGGAACAAAGAGTCACAAGCACCTTTAGAATACATATGAACTGTATGTGGAAAGTCTTCTCTCCATATTTTCCCACTAATTGCTGTGATCCAGTAGAGAAAGGTGTTTGGTCACTGATACATGATAATTTGGAATCCTTAGCAGTTTTGTACTTAAAAATCACCTCTATTTGCCAGATGTGATGACTGCAGAAAAAGGTGTCTTTTTCTTTCCTTTCTTTTTTTTGTTTTATTTTCATCCCATGCATATTACTTAAAATGCTGATCTTCATGTTTTACTAGTTAGTTAATGCTTGCAAAGCAGTTTGAAAATGAAAGGGTCAGAATTCATCATTGTTAGGCAAGTATTGAGAAGAAAATTTTATTATGTTTTTGACTTCTGTGTAAGAAATTTTCCAGGCAGAAATGAAAGTTTCTGTTCAGCCTTCCACTGATCTTCATGCACTTAGCATTTTCTCCTTTTTTCAGTTATTTCTCCTGTTATTTAGCTGAAGTCTTGCTTCAGGAAGGATCAGTATTGAGCTTAGTCAGAGGATCCTGTGTAGTAACCTTGTTCATTGGAGTACTGAACCAAAAGCAGAATGTTTTTATTCCATTTTTCCCAATAATTTATGCCATGCTCTTAGCTAGGTCAGTTAACCCAGATCAGTGCCCATCCCATTTGAAATCTGAGCAGTGGTCACTGGTGCTGTTCTTCGTCATGAAATTGAATCTCATTTTAGTCTCGTATAACCTCCATGTGGCAAAGAACATAAAAGAAAACAAGCAAAGTGGCAGCAAATATTTTATCTGTAAGAGATTACAGGTACCTTTCAAATAAAAAAAAACCTCACCACAATATATTGAAAACTTCTAAGTTTTCCAAGTGTGGGAGACAATTAATTTCTTTTCTTCTGCATCCTAGAGGACATAGACATTTTCTGAATATAATTGTAATTTTGCTAGACCAAAAAAATCTTGCTGTTTTATTGCTTCATATAGAATATTAAAAAGGATGTAAAGCTGAGTGCTATGGTGCACTTACTGGGCTGCTGCTCAATAAACTGGTGATGAGTTTTAGTGTGTGAGCATGTAGCATTTTTCCCTGATGTGTCTGTCCTTCAATCTCTACAGAAGTATGCCTGTAAATGTCCTTATTCTGCCTACTCATGAAACAAAACAGATATGAACAGCAGGAAAATAAATGCTCATATGCTTATCTATGATTCATAATATGGAACAATTTGATCTTAGCACCATCCTTCTCAGAAAATGACAGTAAACCAAACTATGAGCAAACAGATATAAACAAACCACGTTGGTCAGATCTTCCAGTCTGAGCAGGCAGGAGCTGTGCTGTAGCTTGTGCACTTTTGTGCAGAGCAGAAGCAGGTAGTGATTCCCTCCCCCCAGCTGCTCTGGCCCACAGAGGATGAAGCACTGCACAACTCCACCCCTCTGAACCACAATTTCCAGTCTGCATCTTGAGACATTGCTCATAGAGAGGTCTTTGGAGCTGTATCTTTCCCCTTCTTTGCACTGTGTTTAAATTTGACAGGGAGATATAAGGTGATTGACAGAACGTGTTTAGTGATTAAAGTATAAGTGTAAAAAATCTGAGAGCCATTGGTGCACACAACACAGCAATGTTCATTCCCACTGCTGAAAAAATAAATGTTCTAAAATCTGCTTCAGCTTTTTCCATACATCAGCCAAAATGACTTGCCAACTGCACATGAGAAGTAAACCCAGAATAAAATCAGAACATTGATAATTTCAGTTCATGCAAAACATAAAAGCTGTTACACAGATGGATCCCTATTTTTTTACTTTCTCATGTTTCTTTATTGTTATGGTGAAATAAAGAGATTCTGTTATTCACAGACCAGCAGCTTTTATTTATATCACTTTAAACTTGGATCCCAAAATGTGTACATTATTTAATATCTTTTTAGTTATTCAAGAAATATGTTTTTGTTTCTTTGCCATAGTTTTTATGAATGCAAATGCAAAAGCTTTTCTAAAATCCATCTTAGAGTAATTATGTTTTGTTTTCTCTTTAACTGGACCCTGTTTATCTGTATTTACTTGTGATCTTGCTCATAGATACTCTTGATTTTGCCTTTCCCTCACAGAGGTCTGGAAGTGGTTAGAGTAAGCAACAAATCTTGTGTCTATTTCATTATGGGGAATTTAAACACATTTGGCAAATCTGTTCCATTCATAAACTTGAAAAATCATGAAACAAATGAAGCTTTAGAAACATTCAGCAAGCTCCTTCACTGAAAAGGGACCCTTGATCTGTCAGTCTTTTTCCAGGCTTCGTCACCCAACAGAAAATTATCCTTAATAAAAGTCTTGTGAGCAAGGAATGGCACAGGGAAGTTGCTGCTTTATAAATTCTATTTATTCTGATTGCAGTTTATGAAAACATCATGTTGCTTTCCAATTAGTTTCTACCTGTGAGTTCCTGCAGTGTTCATAGGCACATAAACACAAAAATGTAAATGTGATTTTTGTTCCTGTTTGTTTTCCTTAATCCTTTTCTGGCAATAACATATTTGTGCAATATAAATCAAACCCTCAGCTTTAATACCTGCTGCTTTCATATATTTTTCTACTACCTATCCCAAGAAGAAATAAAATTTATTCCAGCTTCTGTTTCTGAAAGTATTTAAGGCATTGAATGGATGTGTTTCATTGAGATTAGGATAGATAAAATATATTAATGAAATCTAGGTAACTTACCTGTCATTTTCCAAAGCCTAGAAACTCAGAGTCTAAGGCTCAGATTCAAAAAGTTCACCCTTTCCCTCCCCATAGGAAAACATAATGAATTAGTGAAAAATAACAGAATTTATTTATATTTAATAAAATCTGGAAAATTCCTCTTCTTAAATTAGATGCATTAAGAATAACCAGAAAAATCTTGATTTTTATGGGAGTCAGTGTCCTTTTGGACATGAAGTGTGCACCATTCCAAAAGGTAGTTATAAAAAAAGAACAAAAACAGCTTTGATTTCTATTTATTTTTGTTTTATTTCCTATTTATTAATGTCCTCTCTACTATGCACTTTACTCAAAGCAATATGCTGTTCTATGTCTTATATGTGATAAAATGGTACATAAACTATGAACATAAGTATATGCACTATAAGGCAAAATAATTTAAGTATGTAGTACAAGAATAACACTGAAAAGTGATTAATCAATTTTGCATGATGCCACAGCTTTTCTACTGTGTTGAAATTCTCAGAGGAAAGAGAGGAGGATTTCAGACTTCCTGAGTACTTTTCATAGTGAGGTATGATGGGATGGATAAGGGAAGTCAATATGGGTGCTATTTGTATCAAAGAATAAATGTATTGTCAAAATTGAAACTCATAAAATCATTGATATGAACAAGAGAAACCAGAGACAAAGATGACTTGATCCCCAAATTCTGTCTCATTCTGATATTCAGATTATTGGTGCTTTCCTTTCATCCTCAGCTTTCACCTGACCTTGCCAAAGAAGTTCCTAAGAGGTTGCAAATTAGCTCTGTATTGTGATCTCCCCTTGGAATACATTTCCTGTAAGGGACATGGAGTGAGATTTTCAGGAGAAGCTCTGGTAAGCACTGGCATTATCAAGGAAGGTCATCCCATGGGACCAGCTCATGGAGGTCAGGAAGGAGGCATCTGAACTAATTAGAATTCATCCAAGTGAGTGCATTAGATCAAGTGTGACAACTTGGAGGCAAGTTAAACTAAAAATAAAGCTGTTGGCATCACAGAATAAAAATAAAAATAAAAATAAATTATGTTGCATGAAGAATTACTTATATCAGTTTCCACAATATGGGACAAAGAGATGGAATATAATTGCAAGCATCATGAAACTGAGATTTTCATGGTAAGTCAGGCTCTGACTGAAAAAGTAATATGAAATGAAATACACTTAATTGGACAGAAATAAATTAACTTGGAATATTTTTTTCCCTATTACAATTAAAGCAGTGTAGTTTAAAATTTCGTTGCAGAAAATTTAGATTTTTCAAGGACAGTAATTAACTGATTTTATTATTTTACTAGCTCTGCTTGTTTCTACATTTCTATTTTCTAAGACTTCCAAGAATAACAACTACAGGATTTTCTTAGTGATGAAAAACATGAATAATATTTTTTTTAATGGGGAGGGAAAAAAGCCAAAATATTTTATTCTGTTTGAGGGCTTGGTTATAATCCCAAAAAGTTGATTTTTTTTCTGTACCTAGGAAAAGGCTATAGGAATATTTTCAGGTTTGAAAATCAGTTCTCTGTTCTCTGATTTAACTATGTTTTTTTTTTTTTTTCAGTTCATATGCACTGAAATCTCTTAGTTGAATAGTCACTGAGGCCAGTGAATTGAACCATACTGAATGCTTGGAATTTAATTATCTTAAATGCCTTATGTTTATATGAAGTAGTTTGGCACAAATTTGATTATATAAATAGTAAATTGTTCAGTTAAAGCACTGTTAATAACTGAATAATGGAATAAATTAGTGAGGTTTTGAAATAATTCAGCCAGTGACTGAAAAACCAAAGACAGTTTTAGTAATATAGAACTTCAGGCAAAATTTAAAAACACCAAAACAATGAAGAAAAACATGCAAACTCGGGACAGTTCTAGAACTACAGGGATACAAATATAATGTTTTTTAAGGTTATTGGTAGAATCACAAAGTGCCTTTGCTAACTCCCACAAACATGCCTACAGCAAAACTACTTTTTGTCAGGTGAATCCTGACAGAAATGGAAAGAAGTAGGTACTTTTAAAGATCTGTTCATTAAACCCTGATATCTGTAAGATCCTTTTTCCACTGTTAAAAATTGGTGACCTAGAAATATCTGCTTTTCTCCACTGTCTATGAAGGAAACCTGGCCTGATCAAGTCCAGTTCTTTTAAGCATCCTGTTTTAAATACTGAACTGCTAAGCCAAGAAAGGGGTTTGTATTTGATGACAGAGTTATTTACAGTGATTTAAGTGGCATTAGTTCCCTCTTGCTCATTCCTGTCCCAAATCCACTCTTTGAATTGTACTGTCAAACTATTTGTGTGTCCATTAGATGAGAAAGTTCCCTCAATCCTAATGAAAGTTAAGCCTGAGAAATATTTGATTTTTTTTTTTTGCCATGTTAGTTCCTTAGTGAAGTTCACAGGTATTTTCATAAAATGTTGAGTAAATGGATGAGAAGGCAGAGGGTTTTTGTGCTGGTATTTTTGCCAGAGAAATGCAGGTGAAACCAGAGACCATGATCAGGAGGCTTATAATGGTGCATTCTTTTGGGGAAGGAGTGGGGAATAAAGAGCATCAGCCTTCATGGAAGTCACAGAAATGGAGTGACATGGAATTCTAGACCTTTGTGATTAGATTATTTTAGTTTGTATTGGTTTTTAATGGCTTAAAAGTACTTTTATTTTGGCATGACATATATTGAGCAATCTGTGGCACATTAATTCTCTTTATTCCTTGTACAAGTGTGGCAAACAGAGGCTTAATCATATTAATTAAAAAACAAAAACAACAACAACAAAAATATCAAAAGCAAAAACAAAACTCAAACAAAAAACCCCACAGTAATAGAAACACATTAATTTTCAGTATGAATAAGCCTGGACTAGGTTAGAGACAATTAGGAAAATATAAATATTTCCATTTAGTGGGTGATGGTGAAACATCTGATGAGAGTACTTAAAGATCCACCCAAAACAGTTTTTTTACATGAGTATTGTGAGACTCTGGGGAGGACAGGGAAAATCCCACAGGACTGAAGAAGCAGCAGCATAATTCACAGGGAGGGATGCTTCCAGTGGATCCCAGTATTTTCCTTACTGACATTGATAGAGAGGGCACAGGTATGAAACTGATGATGGGGTAAGGCTAAGAAGAATTGCAAATACTGTGAAAAGCATAGTTAGAATTCCTAATACAGATAAAAATATGCTGTCTAAAACCAACAAGGTAAGCCTAGTAAAGACAAGAACAAATCTCTAGTTTTAGTAGGAAGAAATATCACAAACACATGACAAAAGAATGGTATATGAGGCTATAATGTACATGAGTTCCATGTAAATTAACAGTGTGATATGGTTTCAAATGAGATAAATCTCTTTCCTAGATCAACAGACACTTTTTAAAAAGGCTGCTATTACATCTGCATTCACTGCTATTAAGATCTCAGCTAGAATTTTGTGTCACTCTTTTGAGCAAATCTGCTTAAGAATATTATAGACCACTGAAAGGTAGTGCAGTTGTAAATAACAAGAATGGCCTGTGAGGGGGGAAAAAAAATTAGGCTTCATTGCTCAAAAAATACAGAAGATTTAGGGAGATATGACAGCTGTCATCCAAAATGTGGAAGACTATTCTGGGGAAATCCATCTATTGCTATAGTAAGAGTAAGATAGTAAGAGACATTTTCTGTATTTAGGAAAAAAATTTCACCTGTTTGCAAATGTATTAAAATAGTGGGAAAATAGCTTTTGGAAGGCTATCAAATTTCATTACCATAATTTTTTAGCATTCTTTTTAAAGGAAATTTTTTAATCATAGGAAGTTGGATTAGGCTCAAAGGGTTTTGCATCCTGCTTTAAAGGTTGTAAAGGATGCTCTTTCTGTGAAGCATGATTTGAATTTAAAGATTTAGCTCTGTGTTGATGACAGTGGCCAGGTTATGGGTTTGAATTACAGCTAGTATGTAATTACTGTTTAGAATTAACAGGGAGAGTTTGGAGCAGAGAGGGAAAATTAAATTTTGGGTGGGGTCAGCTGAAGGCAATGGCTGAATATTGTCAACATTAGATTACAAAGTGAAGGGTCTCTAGAAGAAAAGTTGTAGGAATAGCAGAACCAGTGCAAAATGTTAAATTCAGGGTTTTCAGAGTTGCTGAAAAACACTTTACTGGTAAATATTATGAGTGGATCCTCTATAGATTACACATCTGTCTGCAAATTTTGAGCCAAAATATGAAAAAAATACAACCACTGAATAGTGTAAAATTCTAATGCATTTCAGCTGAATACATCTGGTAAGTGCACTGAAATAACATTTAACTTGAGATAATAAATTTTACAGCAAATTATATGAAATAAACAGGAAACCAGAAAGCATCAAATTTTCCGAATATAAGCAGTTAGTTTGCAATCCAGTCAAGTACCTTGATTTAGACTGTGATAGAAATCCAACTAATTTCTTTGCTCCCAGCTTCCCTGTCATGTTATGTACCATAGAATGAAAAATAAAACTCAAACAGATTTACGCAGGTGTGGAAAATAGCACAAGTGACATTCAGGGCTTTATCACTTTCTTCTTTAAAATGAAATAAGAAAATCTCAGACCTTATTAACTTCTGAATGCGGGGGCTATTTTAGCTCTGACAAAGCCACACAAGACTCAAGGAATTGAGAAGGCTTCCTATTGTGGAAACCACTTGGGGTAATTCTTTGTGAAAGCTACTAGTTCAAGAAATGCTTCTCTAAATTGACATTTGTTTAGCTACAAAGGCAAATTGTCCCCATGCTATTGTGATTCAATAAATACATGCAAGCATATGTAATGTTATCTTTCATTTGTATTCCCTATTGTGTTTAAGAAATTATAGAGCTATGTGTAGGTGCTGATTCATGTATATGTAAGTGTACATATGTATTTCTATATCTATACATGGATTTATTGATGTGGTATACACAGTGATATATTTGTTTGTTTGTTTGTTTTTATTGTTAGAACCTGGAAAAGTTCAGCAGAAACGATGACCTTTTCTTTTTTCCATTCTGTTTACATGCAGTAACACATATGGCTGTTCTGCCATACTAGATAATGCTCATACATATGGAAAACATGAGGAATAGTGCTGATTCCTGGGAATTTTGCCTTCTGTTCCAAGCACAAGAAAAGGGATGTGTGTGCCAGGATGTATACTTCTACCTTTTCTTGGTCTTAAGCAGAAGTAAATTTATTGCAGAGGTCCAGAGCAGGTCACAAGGGAGTTTTTAACTCTTCCATTTACCTCTGACATACATACCATATGCATTTTTCTAGCCCTTTCTTACTAGGTTTTAAAATGTTTCCTTGGGAGTGTATGGTATTTGTATGCAGTGAAACTGAAGCAATAGCTGTAGAAAAGAACATCTGGCCCTCTTCAGAAGCAGTATTTTTCTCAAAATTGTCTGTAATATCCAATAATGATTTCTGTCTAGTGAAAGACTAAGTGAACACTGATTAGGAGCTCTGTGTATTTCAGATTAATTATGTCTTGTGGGCAGTGTAGCATATGCTGCAGTATCCAGAAGGCTAAATTTAAGGATACAGAAATTTCCTCTTACAAGCAAATCAAAGTCACAGGAGCAAAGTGATCTTAATCCCATCTGCTGTCAGGAGAGAGCCAAACATAAACCAACAAGAATTTAGAGGTCTCCCTGATGAATTGCCACTGGTGCTAAATTACCAGTTGGACTTCATGATTTTAAAAGGTCTTTCCCAACGTGAATTATTCCAATATTATATGATTCTATAGTTTCTTGCTTTATTTCTTGCTTTATTGCCAGCTGTAATCAAGTGGTTCATAGACAGTGGAACCACAATTTTACTGAGTTTCTTCAAACTTAGTTTTTCAAGTTAATATGATGATCTGATACTGTGTGTTGTTGTATTTTTCTTTTGTATTTTTCTTTTCCTTCATAGTTCACTTTTTTTGTGTGTGGGTTATTTTTTCTCCTAATATGGATAAAAAAATAATATAATGACCTATTCCAGTAATCTGCAGTCTCACAGCCATTTTATTTAATTTATCCAATTTTCTTCTTTTTTTCCATGCATAGAAAGTTCTCCTTCCTCAAAAATTATCACTGGAACATTGAACTTCATGTCTATATCTGTTCTGGTGGGAACATTGCAGGCAATGAATATTGAATAGCTAAGAAATAGCTTATAAATATATGAGCAAATCAATAGAACGTATCTTGTATCATCACAGATAATTAAAGTTATTTTCTTTTTCCCTCAGCTAAGGATTAGCATGTATTCACATTTAATGGCAGTCTTTGTTTTAAAATTAAGCAGGGCGTTCTTGTGGGAACAATCCAAATCACTCCCTTTTCCCCAAATTTGGCACATTCATTCCACTAAAACCTGTGTTTGTCTCATGCCTGATTTAAATCAGAAATACTTGCTGCATTGCTGAGGAATCTAGTACAAGACTTCAGAGTTTACACATGTGTTTATTATACTGCAGGAAATGAATTAGAGAAGCCTGTGCTAATACTGGGGTTTATTTATAGCCTGGCTTTGATTTTTAAAGTATCTCAACCATTTAGCCCCATCAGACAGAGAAACATCTGTGAAAGGATGATTGATGGGTACACTCAATTCCTAGGTGGCAGTGAGAGGGGATTGCAGTGAGGGGACTGTGAGGTTGGTTCCTCACAAACTGGAAAGCAGGAGTGTGACCACGAGTATTAGCAAGTGTTAGATTCTCTTGTGATCTTAAGGGAGAGCTCTGCTGTCCTTTTGGTATTGATGATCTCATGTAAAGGTGTGGTGTGGGCAGAAGGACACAGTAAACAGAGGGACTCAGCTTCAGCTGTATAAACAATCTACATTCAATGCATATGGATAGGAACCCAAACCTACAGCCTCTCTTTTGGCCCAAGAAATGCCTTTCTTTATGTCCAATCAGTGACATGTTTAGGAGGAAGAGAGACACTACAGTCTGGGTCAGCCCATTTTTTCTTTTATTCCCATTCTTTCAGCCCATTCTTTTCTTTTTACAGCCCACTATTTGTGATAGTATTGGACACCCACATTTGGTCACTCCAGAGCTCTCTGTCTTCCTCTATCTTTTCATGGAGCAGATCCAGCATGGAGACATGCTTCATCCTTGGAAGATGACTGAATCACTCTAAAACAGCACAATGAAAGACCTTTTTAAAATTATTTTAGCTGGATAGAATAAATGTTAGAGCAAATTTTCTTTCAATTCCCAAATAATTACATCTATGATGATTTCAGAATGGAAGCAGGAGAGAGCTATGCCTTATGGCCAAGCAAATACTTGTTTTGCCATAACCAGTGAAAGGCTGTAGGTTTTGGACTCGTGGGACAGTGGAGGCAAGAATGATGTTTGTTTTAGCAATTTTCTAATGGCCAGGTGTCTCACCTTTGTGTGAGCTCAACCTCTGTGAAGAATATGAATGTTTAATGTCTGGAAAACCTTGTCTAGGCTATGTGATCTAGACTATCTTTCATCTCTCATGATCCTGTGAGTATGACAATGTATTCAATGAATTATTGAATACTTTCCCTGTGTCTAGAGCATGTGAATCAAAATTTTCAAGTTGTTTCCTACTGATGACATAACCTATGCCTGCCCTGTTCCTCAGGGCTCTGAAGAGATCCTTAAGAATCAAATGAATTTGGTTTTAATGCATCAGCCTCATCTGTCCTCCAGAATCTAGAGAATGCAAAAGAAGTTCATTAAGAGGGAGATTTACTAGCAATGCCAATATGAGTAGATATTTCTCATAGCATGTGTTGTATGACATAGTGCAGAACACATAAAGGTGCTTGCTGGGCTGCTTGCCTTTGCAGCTCTCAAAAACTGCCTGACACTAAGTACAGGGATTACTCATTTTCTGTGTTCTCAGAGCATCATTTGAGATCCCTTCAGGACACAGGCAGCTTTCTGAAGCTGTCATCAGGTGAATGGAAGAAATCACTTACTGAGCCATTATCAGATTAAACATCTAGGGAAGAATCCCAGAGTTAGGAAAGTGAAACAATGCCAGAATTTGAAAAGGCTTTTTCTTGTTGGCGTTAGACCAACATATTGTACTCAAAATAAATGTGCTTGGTTTTGAATTTTCTACTCTGTGCTGTAATCACTAGAAAGAAAGGAGCATTTCAGGACTTTGTTGACTTTACCAATATATTGCTTTATTTAAGTAACAGAATACCTTTTCATAAACAGCCCTGCATTATAAAAAACTCCAAAGTCACCATTTCTGCATGTGTTTCACTGCACTAGCAGCTCTTTTAGGACCCAGAGCCCTGTATGCCACACAACCTTGTTACAGTCCTTCCCTGCCAAATCACCCTTTGTACATTCCCTGATGTGAGGACTGGATCTCACAGCAGTTTTTCAGCTAGCAGATGGGCTTGTAATGCTTGGTGGGGGCTGTTATCCTGCAGACACAAATACCTGAACATGGCAAACTGCTGTCCATTGCAGAAAAACTTGGTGAACTTGTATTCTCTAAAACTTTCCATAGAGTAAAGGAATTTCTGTTAAATCAACCTGAATTTGCCAAGTATGGCTGTGGGTTTGATCCCTGTATGGGCTCTCTTAAGAGCTGGATCAGGATCCTTGTAGGTCCCTCCCGACTCAAAATATTTTGTGATTCTTTGAAATGCCCTGATAAGCAGAGGCGTTCTTAATTTTCACACAGTTACTCTCTCTGGTCCTAATCTCCCTCTTTTCCAATCTGTAGGAAATATGTAGCTTTTCTAGAAAGTTGCAAGGCTTGATACCTGGTTTATCACCTGGTGTCAGGTGTCCGTGTCTCTAAAATGGTGTTCACTTATAATGATACTTCACAGGTAGTGGTAGTGCTCCTTATGGGATCTGAATTATAATATTCTTAAGTAGTATAACTTAATGTGGTAACTATTTTATATGGGAAAATATTGTAGACTCAGAATTATTTAGGTTGGAAGAGACCCGTAAGATCAAGTCCAACTGTTAACCTAACACATGCATCATCAATATTACGTTCTTCTTTACGTTAAATCAGTCCAACCCTTGGAAAAGCACCACAAATATGGTGCTTATATTATTTTGAAAACAACTGATTTCCTTGTATAGGTAATAAATACTAAGTATATATTTTATTCATTTTATATGTGTATTACCCCACATCAGAGAAGTGTGCTTTAGATCATGGAAGGTATTACAGTCTCATTTAAATGAAGTCTCTCATTTAAATACTAGCAGACAGGAGCTATAAAAAGCTTTTTTTTTTTTTCTAGTACTAAAAGACAGGAGCTTTTTTTCAAGTTTGCAAGAGGGCATTTTAGGCTTGACACTAAAATATGTTATTTGGTTGTATCATGTCATGTGTCATATCTTTATTGTTACAAGAATTGGTGAGCCTGTGATGTAGCAAAAAAGCTTTCTGGAAGGCAAGTTTTTTTTTTTTTTTTTTTTTTTTTTTTAATAAAAGTCCTCTATGCTTTTTTGAAAACATTACTTGGTACAAGAGTTTTCATAAATTTTGTTCTTCCTTCCTCTGTCCCATGCCACTCCATTTTATATTGTTGTGGGGTTCTGGCTAAGGTTTATTAGAAACTGAATTTCAGCTGCACTGTATGCTGAGATACACCCAAATTTGATTTCTGTGAGTCTTATTTTGAGGGCAGAGTTCATTCTGTTTTTTTCATATACTGCTGTCAGACTGATAACTATGGAAGCAGACCAGGAAGCTGGTCTCCTTCATATTATAGAATTGTGATCTGCATTTGGCAGGAAAAAAGCAAGCACTTTGCCTGTGCAGAGATAACTTCACAGCCTGCCCTCTGAGCAGACACTGCTGAGGAGCTTTTTTTGCAAGGGTTCTTTTTGGCTTAATCGATTGATCTTTGTCTGGATACAGTCCTATTTGATTTAATGTTGAAACCTTGGATTCAAGAGTCAGGAAAATTTTCTGTAGCAGTTTCCTGTAACCAGACTGTGAAAATCTGAGTAGAAAACCCTTTACCCTATTGACAAACCAGCCAGTTGTGTCTCTCAAGAGCTATTAGAGGCTTCCTCCTGCTGGTCTGAAAAGCTTTTACGTAATGGGGTGGAAAACCACTTTGTCAAAGGGCACAAATACCTCTTCAGAGAATTCTGAAAATAGCAACCTTCCTTCCTCATCTGCAGCACAGTAGGGGCCAGCTCAGCAATTACTGTGATGACTAAAGTGCTGATAAAACAGCACTACTCGCCCTAAGGAGTCTTGTAAATAAAGATCTCCAAGGCTGTCCCAATCTTGTGTGGGGTAGCTACAGCAACAGTCCCAGACCTGCCAGCAGAATGCAACACCCTCAAGCCAGATAAGACTGAAAAAATTATTTATATTTACTGTAAAGCCTATTTTCCTACTGTGTTATCCCTAACTTGGAAAGGGCAGAATGTATGTACTTTGAAATGTTAACTGAGGCAAGAGATGAATTCCCATTGGCAAACCATTCTGACCATAGAGTTTTATTTCAGTCACTTGAGTCATTCCTGGATAGGTTTTCCAAGTCTCAGTAAATATACTGGATGCTGGTACATGCTCCTATTGCTGCCTACACTTTTATCCATCTGTTATCATGGCATGATTCCTACTTAGAAGTTGGTCAGACCATTACACTAGATAAGGGGTGCCAAGGGAGTGTGGGTTTAGACATTTACAAAAGCTCTTCTGCAGGCTATCTCTGCTCTGAGAGAGGATTGCCACATTGATGCCACATGCTTCCTCACCTCATGACATCTGTTGATGCTGAAATGCCAAAAAAAAACCCCGTGTAAGTACAAAATGGACCTTTCTGTTGCTTGTCTATGTTGAAAAAATTAATTGCAACAGATATGTTTCATGAGATCACATCCTTTTCCAAATACAGAATCATCTTGCTGTTGTTTTTAAAACAGTTTCATGACTCATAATATCAACCAGTAAGTCTGTTGATTCAAGAAAGTTTGTATTGGTCCTAAGTCACCTAGGCTCAGTACTATCTTAATTAAGACATATGTACTTCAAGGGGCTTGATAACTATGTCTGGATCATCACCATGCAGTTGTTTGATTACAATTTCATCACAAAATAGTGGTTTTGATGTATTACACTACATTTCTTATAGTTAATTTTAAGTTTTTCTCTTGGCCAATTCCTTTTCTTGATCAGTTTATTAAAACTATTTGCTTGGTAAAGGATTAAGTTATTTTAGAGTAAGTTCTAAAATGTGTTCAAACATATGATCAGATGTGAGTTGAATTGTAGCAGCTTGACAAACCAAAGATCAGCTGAGCTGTGGTGATGCCTCTGACTCCATCTTATCAGAAGGCTAATTAATTACTTTATTATACTATATTATTCTATACTATATTACACTATATTACATTGCATCTAAACTGAATTTGCCAAGCTCAACTCTGCACAGAACTGCACAGAATCTCATGACTGTCAGCCGACAGTCCCGACACACACACACGTGTTTGGCCCTGATAGGCCAAGGAAACAAAACACCATCACTTTGGATAAACAATCCTCATATTGCATTCTATTTTGACACAACACAGGCACAGCAAATGAGATAAGAATTGTTTTTCCTTTCTCTGAGGTTCAGAGAATGTGAAACCCAGAAATATTCTTGGGAAGAATTGTGCCTTGCTTTTCTCCGTGAAATGTAGCTACACTGTGGTACCTATCCATGTGCTGAAGTACCCACCCTGCCTGATGTGTGCTCCCCCACTAAATTCACAGATGACATCAAGATGAGGGGGAATGTTGATATTCTGGTGGGTAGGAAGGCTCTGGAGGGATCTGGAAAAGCTGGATGGATGGGCCAGCATCAGTGATACTGAGGCTTAACAAAGTGAAGTGCCAGGTTCTGCCCTTGGGTGACAAGAACTCCATGCAATATTCCAGGCTTGGGGGTATGACTGGAAAGTGGCCTGGTGGCAAAAGACTTGGGGAGAGCCATCCGAACACAAGCCAGCATGTGCCCAGGTGGCCAAGAAGGCCAATGGCATCCTGGATGTATCAGCAACAGTGTGGGCAGCAGGACCAGGGCAGGGATTGTCCCCCTGCACTCAGCACTGGTGAGGTCACACCTCAGATCCTGGGGTCAGTTCTGGGCCCCTCACTACAAGAAAGACATTTAGGGGCTGGAGAGAGTTCAGAGAAGGGAACAGAGCTGGGGAATGGTCTGGAGCAAGAGTCTAAGGAGGAACAGTTGAGGGAGTATTTAACATGGAGAAAAGGAGGCTCAAGAGGAACCTTATCACTCTCTACAACTCCTTGAAAGGAGGTTTAGTGAAATGGGGGTGGGTCTCTTCTCCCAAGTGGCAAGTGACAAAATGACAAGAAACAGCCTCAAGTTGCACTAGGGAAGGTTTAGATTGGGTGTCAGGAAAAATTCCTTCACCAAAAGGGATGTCATGCATTGGAACAGGCTGTCCAGGGAAGTGTTGTAGTCACCATGCCTGGAGGGACTTAAAAGACAATTGTTTAGATGTGACATTTGAGGACATAATTTAGTGGTGGACTTGGCACTGCTGGTTTAACAGTTGGATTCCATGACCTTAAAGATATTTTTTGACTTGAAAATTTCTATGATTCTATACTGAATATCTACTGTTAAATGACTGCAAAAAATTAGTATGACATGTTAATGAATTAGCTTATGTCATCATAACAGCATTAAATGATGATAAGACAACTTTGTTACAAATGTGACTAAAGATATGCCTGTAACACATTTAAAAATTCAGTCAGAATGGGAATGAACATTTAGTCATGTGAGGGGGCTGCATTGGAAGCTGGGTTCAGCAAGCAATAGCATCATTGCTTATAATAATATTCTCAGCTTATCCTTAATTTGTATTAAAATGCATTTCACTAAACATTGGTAGAAGTAGTGTAATTATGAGGAAATATTCTTTTTAATTTGTACTGCAGTGGACTGAAACTGCACATGCTGCTGGTTACATGAGCTTATCTAATGAGAGCTTCTTCATTAAGCACCATATCATGATTGTGTTCACTGATGTGCGTGAATCCTTGTGTATAAATATTTATAGGCATTTTCTTCTATAACTTAGGATGTTTCTAACAAGTTTTTTACTACTGTTTCATAAACAGAAGTTGAAGTAGAAATGTAACTACTTTTTACTCTAAAGAATAATAAGGCCTGTGAGATTGCATTTTAGATCTTATTTTCTATTCACTTATTTTCTACCATTGTAGGATCATTTGTTGGAGTCTGTTTGTTGTTATTTTGAATTATATTTGAACCTTTTAACTCAGAATTATTAGGATTTTTATTTAATACCTTAAAATAATGTGAAGTCACAGCTTCTACTATAGTAAATGTATGTTTTTAATACAAAGTTCAATGAAGAAATGGCAAGGATTTTGGATCGAAATCTGAGTTTTCCTGTTCTGTTCCTGATGCTCATTGAGACTGGGTGGCATTCAGATAAAGATTACTATCTCTAAATTAATTTGACTACAAATAGGTGTCCATCCTCCTATTACAGTAAGTGAAGATCCAGTCAAACCACCTGATGGAGCCTAGAGAGGGAATTGGGTATCCTAGAGAGGTACTACTGAAAATACACTTTAATGTGAGCTCCTGATAACGTGAACTCAGAACTCTGGGCAAGGATTGATGTGACTAAACATAAATCCCTGATATCATTTCAAGCATGTTAGAGTATCATTATTTTCTTGCTTATTTGCAATACAGAAGGCAGAGGTCTTCTGTAGATATTGGCTCATATCTTCCAGCTAATTAATTGTGTTTTGGAGTGTTAATGCATATTTTTAAGTGAAAAGACTTCTCAGTAGAATGGGGTGTCTTGCACTTCTACATATATGGCTTTTTCACATTCTAGCAATGTGAAGAAATTATATTATCATTATTTATTTATAAGTATTTTCCCCAAAAAGAATCACTCAAAACAGAGTTTCAACACAAAAAACCCCTATTTCTTTACATGAACATAGACATTTCCCATCCCTATGCAGTAGTTTTTCAGTTAATCTCTGAGCACCACAAAAATATTCCCTAAGTGTCCTGTTGGTTGACAGTTTCTATCAATGTTAGGTAATCATTTCTTTGCACATTGGCTGTCACTTCAGACACATAAGATTAATCAGTGCCTTTTATAACACCCGTCTGGAAATGGAACTTCTTAGTGCACTTATCTTTTCCTCTCACTGTTTTCTTCCTTCTTTCTGTGCATGTCAGTGAGAGACTGTGAAGACTTTAAGGGAAATGTTGCTGAATTAAATTAAATGCTTAAATAAACATCAAATAAGTTCTTTAGAGTGGAAGTGAGTTAACATTTTCTGAATTCTGGCTAAACAAGAAAGTAAAATTACAGTTGGGCAGATTATAAAAATTACTTTGTGGGAAAAAAAAAAGATTTTAAACTTTAGACATGACAAAAACATTGGAGAAAGATTCATTTGAGACTGGGCAAGAAACCTTTACTACCTTAATCTCTAGATTATTACAAAATATTCCCAGGTTAGATATTCTGGAATGCTTTAGAAGAGACAATTTCATATTGAATCTCTACCTGATTCAAGTGAAGGTTTATTCTTCAAATTTCCACAAAGTCTGGGGTACATTAATTTAATTTTTAAAGGATTATAATTTTCATATATGTTTCATAACATTGTAAAAATAAGTTTAAAACTTCTATTTATATTCAAAAATATCAAAGTAGCTCTTTGATATCTAAGGCTCCATTAATATGTAGTCATTTATCGATCATTTACAGCAACTGGTGACAGAATTTTTTATTAAAAATTTATCACACAGACTGTTTGTCTCTTTCAGACTATAGGAACTAGAGACATGTTTATCATATTCCTTTTTTTATCCATTTAAGACTACTGTTCATATAATTGAGTAAACATTTTATTATGTAACACTTAAATGATTCAGGTGGGGATGTCACAGAGTGGCTCAAGCCCTGTGACTCTCCATGAGTAGAGCAGTGATTGCAGTCCTGGTGTAGCTCAAAGAAACCTTAGATTTAATTTACGTCTTGCAGAAGTGAACAAGAAATTTCTGTAGTCTGAAGTGATTTCCTCTGACCCTGTCTCAACAGCAAGAAATATATGTGAATGACTCTGTCAGGCTTCATTAAAAGCATATCAGCAAGATGGCTAAAACAGTGAAATCCTGCCCCTGAAAATCACTTTCTATAGGTGTAAAAAAAAGCAAAACCTTAACTTGTCTGAGCAATAACAAAGGAGATGCTAAGCCTTAATCTCTCCCAAGAATCCATTTGTTTCTTTGGAGTGTTTCCTGCTGAAGCTAAGCATTCTGTTCCCCTGAATTACTGGGAAATTGCATTTTGTGTCATGTCAGACGTAAAAACCTCAGTGCACTCTCTCAGGAAGACACCATGCACTGTGCAAACTGTTTTCAAAGATGCCTAATCACACTTTCTATTCATCCTGATACTTTTATATTATGAATGCTGTGAGTGTTGCTGGATTCTGCAGGTTTTGTGCTGTAAGAATATACTAGTTTACCTCAGATTTGTGATGGGAATTGTACATTCACACTGCTGTTTGCAGTCAGATTAACAAGGTAAATATTCAAATGTTTTCAGCGTTTATTGTTCTACTTAGAAAAAGCAGTGAAATACTCTAAAATGTATACCCTACAAGGGAATACAATAAGGTAGAATAGTAAATTTGGCCATATTTATTATAGTTTTTTACTTATTTTTAAAGTATGACTTATGAGCATGTTTATATCTCTTGTAAAGCAGATGCCTGTGTGTCTGAGTAATACAACTGATGCCTGTGTGTCTGAGTACACTTGTAAAGCTGATTTGAATTCTACCTTCAGTCAGAATCAATTTTGTTAAAAAAATACATTTGACTCTCTGCTCTTCAGTGATCTCTGAACTTCTCAGTGAACTTCATTTCAATGAGCCATGGCTAACCTGACAAAACAGCATGTTGTCAAGAAGGTTGCTATCCTAGAAAAATGAATAAAAAGAAAATAAAATAGAATTTCCATCTAGAGAAATGGCCTACGCTACAGATCTGTTCTGGGGTTGAAGGCTCTTAGACTTGCAATAATATAGGAATGCTTCTGAAAAAAAGATTCTAAAATATTGTTTGCCTTAATTTTTCAAGATAATTTAAGATAGTAAAATAAATCAAAAGAAAATGGAAAAATAAATTTAAAATAATGTCTGTAATAGGAAATTCAGAAACTTTGGATTTACTTGTTCAGCTCCACATTATCCCCCTGCTTTTAGGCTCTCATGTACAGTAATTGACACTGTAAAGTGTTAAATCACTGTTTTGTTGGATTTTTCTCTGTTTATAGTCAAAAGTTTCCAAATTATATGTAGGTATTACTGAAGACTTCCTCTTCCTTTACCTCTTGTATATTTATTCAAGCAGGTATTTCAGGTTATCATCTTTATGTTTCTTCATTGTGGGTTGGTTATAGTTGTGGGCTTTTTTTGAGTTTTTTTGTTTGTTTGTTTGTTTTTTGGATAGAGGGGAGGGGCAGATTGACTGATTGGTATGGTTTGTTTTGGGGTTTTTTTCCCTGAACAGCAGAATTTCCAATATAAACTCTGATTGTGCAAGTTATGTATAGAATTTCTTCCATACTATCATGTATTAGAGAGCTAAACTAAGCAACTAAGCAACATGGTTTGTCTTTTACATTTGGTACTTTTCTCATAATGTTTCCTGAATTCCTGAATGTGGTTTAAATTTACATATGCTAGAGACAGATTATGTCCAGAAAATCTGAATCCTGATTTCAAATAGAGGTTATTATAGTAAGAGCCAATTGCAATATTTTTTTCAGTATAGGTATTTAAAATAATGAACTTAATAAAAATTATCACTCCAGCTCTTGCATGAAAATTGAGTCAGAAAATTATGGAAAAGCTGTCATGGACATAAAATTAAATTGTAATTCATTGCAAAAAGTTGTTCATAAGAGTAAATTGCAGAATTAAACAGGACTGAACAACATGGAAGTATAAGAATTTACAATTATGTACCAATTTGCAAATTGTAGTGATGACCAAACTACACTCTTTTAAGAGCTTATCTGTAATGCAAATAATCTATGCTGTGCTATTTTAGAGGTTATCATTAATTTGTATCAAATTAAATATGAGTGAATTAATTCATAGTGTTCATTCAGAATTAAACTCTACTCTTAGTTAGAAGGAAGAATCTGTCTGTTTTTATTTTCAGCTACAATGCTTAAGCTGATCAGTTCCCTTTAGTCTCTTTTAAAACATAAATTTCTCCTGAGCACATTGAAGTATTTAATGGAATAGTGCAAAAAAAAAGTGTTACTACTGTATTGAAATGATGTTCTTGTCCAGCACAATAGATATAATGAGACCATAAGCAATATAAACTATTAGTAAACTAATTATGAGTTGTGGAACAAGTTATAGACTGAAACTGCTTGTACTGTTGATCAGCATATTTCCTGGAATGTTTTAGCACACGACAACTCATAATAATACAGGTCAGTTGATGGTCATAATTTGCTTAATAACTTTCAGAATAGTACCACAGCCAGTCTGGATGGAGTCATTCTGGTTTGGGCTAAATTGCTTTTAGGGGAAAGGGCTAGCAAAGACTTACAGACTTACAGCTCTGCTGTGCCACTTGAACTCAGTTTTGGAGAACAAACATTGACCCATTTGTTTTAGGATGTGGCCATGGGGCCCTGCCCATTAGGGAGGCTGATGGCCCAAAACAGCCCAACCTGTGCCTTGAGAAAAAAATGCTGTAATGGCTAAGCAGGGTACAGGTTCAACATCTAATTTTCTCTCTTAACCTGTGCTGTATTCAATTTTAAGACAGATAAATAAGACTTGTGTTTGTGAGAAGCGTGCTTCTTCCATGCCCTGTGAGGTTAGTTGTACCCAGCTCAGGTACATTGTCAGGTATTCCAGGACAGTTGAGATTAATGTTCCACTGACATCCATTCTCCTTTATCTCAGATGGTGTTTGTACACTTGAAAAGGGGGAGATAGATTTACAGTTCTGGACTGCTTTGTTCTTTATTTTTTTATTTTCCAGAAGAGAAGCTGAGCAGCCTTCGAAAGTTGCTCTTCTAGCAGTTTCAAATTATTTTTTTGTTAAGTACTAAAGCCTGATCTGCCAAATTAACTATTTATAAAATTGAGTTGATTCCAATTAAGATTATGGTGAGTCCAGGTATTAAATTAGAATATTTATTTTTTCTGTCAAGGTTGGGTGCTGAATACTACTAGACTACACACTTAGAAACTCTAAATTTGCAGGTAAACAAACATACATACCCCCACCCAAAGCATGTCAAATATTCTCTTTAGCTACTGTGGGCTGAACAGATATGATTAACTTTAGTTAAAGTCTGCTATATTCAAGGAATAATTAATCCTTCTGCAGTTCAAATAATCATTTTTTTCACAGGTTCTACACAGGAAAAAATTGATTACCTTAAAAATATTTTATATCTTAATTTTAAGTCATTTGTTTAGGATCAACTTTAACAGACCTCCCTTAAATCACAATGAATCTTTAACAGTTCAGAAATATTTTATTGGAAGCACATAATTTCAGGTTACCTTTTGGGATTTATTTGGTTTTTTGTTTTTTGTTTTTTTTTTTTCCAGTGGCAATTTTTGATGTCCATTGAAGCACATTAACAGTTTTTGAATGTTACAACAGTCAGCATTGTGCATCTCATCTAGATGTGCATTGCATAAGTCAACAAATTCTCTTTATTACATCAAGACTGGAGAGTGTTTATCATCCATAAATCTTTTATGGGGGTGGAATAATAATTGCATTCCAGCACTTTTAGAAAGCTAACTGGAGTGTGTGCAAGTTCTTTCTATAATCTTGATATTCATAATGGCCACATGGTCCCTGTGTATAATTTTAAAAAGGCCCTAGAAGGAATCCCATTCATGGATGAGAAATGATCTATACATTTTTTTTCTGCAATTTTTCTGGAATACCATAGAAATCAGGAGTTTATAACATTTATCATCAAACTTTTGGGACATTTCCTTTTCTACACATATAAAATTTAATTTCCTCAAAATTAATTTGAGCAAGGAGCAAAAGGAAATACAGACACTAAACCAAAGATCAGTTGCTGGGCTTGTGTCTGGTTCACTAAACCGTCTGAAATAAATCATAAATTCTCCAAATACAATTTAGTCAAAAGTTTTGGCTTACAGAGAATGCTGTAATGGTTCTTTTTCTTATGAGCATTGTGAATTAAACTCTGAACAGGACTCTGGCATCCAGAAACAAGCAACCTATCTAAATGCAGCTTGTCATTATCTGTGTAAGACAGAAAAGAGAATGGTGGACTCTGAAACAGTAATAATATTTTTTAGAAAATATAACACAGGTCTCTATAAACTGATCTTATAATAAGGAGACTAGTTCAGACAGAAAAGCTAAAAAAATATATGAATATTTAAATATATTTATATAATATCTAAATATAAATATTTGTACCTCACCTGTTGTGGCATCAGATTTGCTGGGGTTTTTTTGCATCTGAACTCTCTAGATAAGCCTCATGTTTACTTATATCTGACATGAAATTTGCATGGATTGGCAAAGGTCTCAGTTTTACAGAGGACATTTATAAATCTCACCAGGTAAAAGTGAGATTAAAATCAGATACTGCTTACCTATCTAGTGGATCTGTGCTCAGAGTGATAAATTGTCAACCATGAATTCCAGTACTATTTATTCCTGTTAAAATGATTGTAAAAGGGATAGAAAATGGCAAATTCATAATTCCTTCTTCTCACATAGACTGTAATGAGAACAAAATATCACTAACAATTTTTTTGGTGAAAATCATCAAGCTGTAATGAGAACAGAAAGTAGCACAAAATAGGTACCACTTCTCTGAGCTTCCTAAAATGTGATCTTTCTGTTGCCCTCAAATGGCATTTTCCATTAAATGGTTCTTTTAGTCTGGTCATTCTACAGTGGTTTTTTTGTTCCCTTAGCTGTTTCTAAATGGCTCATTAAAAATATGCACAGATTATAAAAATGTAATGTGATCATGCAGTTTTTTCACAAGACATTTTTGAAATATTTTATGCCTTTCATCATTGTAAAAATATGTAAGTTTCTGACACTTTCCAGCTAAGCAGGGAGAGTTGAAACCAAGTAGAATTGATTTGGGTCAGCTTGAGGAGGGTTGTGGGTGGTTTGGGGCAGCAAATATAAAATGAATTCACATTTTTGAGTGAGCTTTAAGAAAAGTATCTTGAGTCTGAAATGGTGGATTATGTTTAATATGACTTTTAATAATTTCTAGAACTTCATTTATGTATTTTATCTATTTATATTTTTTTATTAAGACTGAGTATGACATATTTTTTGATCTCCAGAAATTCTGGAAGGTTGGTGAGTTAATTTCCCAATTGGTGGCACAAAAGACTCTATCAAGCATACATATTCTGGATAGCCCTTTTGACAAAAAGGTTTCAGTTTCTGACATATTGATTAAAATAGATTACTATTAAAAATAAACTCTTAAAAATTATATTTGGGCTCTCATGATTCTGTGATAATTTTTCAAGCCCTGATTTTGCAGACAGAATCCTTTTGCAATGGATCAACAATTACATGTTTTTCAAATCAAACCAACAAACATAGAGCTTCCTAGAGAGTTCATCAAGTTTTAGAGGAAGCTCTAAAGGCAGATTAGCCAGTCCTACAGAGAAGCATTTTTTATTTAAGTGTGTTTTTACCATACTTACTGCTGTTACATAACACAAAGTGGTTACCAAACCATGATAAATAGAGCAGCACTCATTTCCTCTTTATTAAACAATTTTTTTTTTTTCTGAGAAGGATCTTTATTGATGGAATGGGAGTAAAATGTGTCTTTTGTAAACTTGTAGCCCCCTGAATCCTCTGGGTTTTGCTGTGTTTTTCCTCCAGCAGCTGGGTTTCCTTTTTGAGATGCCTGTTTATGAGCATCGGTCCTGTCAGGCCTTGCACTGTGGTGCAGTCTGTTTTCCACAACTTTTGCAATTATTGGCTTTTGCTGGTTTATTTTTTTTAGTTTTCTTTAAACTTTTAAACCATTTCCTACTTTTATTTGTGTATCTGCTTTTTAAATTAGTTCATGTGGTTTGTTGATTTAATTCAGGGAGTGCTTTTACGTAAAACCAGACACAACCAGGCTTACTTGTTCTCTGTCTTCATGTGTTCAGCACAGTTTATTCTGCAATTTCCTAGATAAAATTTTGTCATTAAAATACTCAATTTTGTTGAAGATATGTCTTTGTTTTCCTATTTCCAATTAAATTCATTAATGATTATTGACAGCAATGCTATTACCATAAGTCATTTCTAAAGAATGTTTTGGTAATATTATGCACCATCCAAAAATTAGTTCTGTAAGATGCAATGTCCCATGAAGAATTTATTGGGCAACTACTCTATTAGAAAGAGAGAACTGAAAAGAGCTGGTATTATCTGAATGAGCTACACACTTCCTATAATACATTATAGTTGTAATGTACATTTTTAACTATGATGGAGAAGTAGCTAATGAAGCATTGAAGGATAATGTTTTTTCTAAGTGCCAATGAAGCAAAATCTTAATAAATGAATGAAGCAAAATAAAATGATCTGTCAGACTGGTTACAGAGCTAAATGTTCAATCAACAATAAGATCTTAAGATGGCAAATTTTATGAATCTTGGTAGGCATTTTGGGTATGACTTCACTTCCCAAACATCACTATGGAATGAACAGTCAGCTGAATTCTTTTCTTTCTTAGGTACTGGCATAATATAAACACTTTCAGTGCAATTAAATGTCTTTTACACAATTTTCTTTTACACAATTTTAAATTTATAGTACATCATATCTGAAAACATAGCAGTAGAAACTCAAGATTTTTTGGGAAAAAGGGTCTGCTTAGTTGTTTTTGCAGAATAATTAAAATGATTGCATCCAAGTTCCATCTTTGAAGAAAAAAGATTATTTCTGAAGTACCGGGTTTACGTTAAATGCAGATGATTGCAGGACATAACTTTAACTGCTTTGATGTACAAAAAAATTCATTTCTGCACACTGGAAACTGCTTCCAGTTCTGCCCTTGAAGACAGATGTGAACTTTCCACTTCATTGCCTAGAGATATTTTTTAAAAGAGCTCCATAAATGGTTCATTTTACAAGCAGACTGCATATTATTCTGGTGTCAAAAGCTTGGGAATTGATTACATGGACTATAATACAGATATGATAATTTCTGATGTGTTTTAGGATGCAATTTGAATTCTCTGGGCCATACATCTTCAGTTATGATCTCTGTAATACACTCTTCATGATTTTATATCTTAGCTCTTTATAACCCACTTTGACAAAGGCTCTTGCTTTCTGAGGTTATTTAAAATTTCTATCAAGTTATAGTATAATTGGGGTTATTTTTTGTTTTTATTCAGGCAGATTCATATTTTACTAAAAGTTTGGTTTTGGTTTGTTTTTTTTTGTAATTGGCTTACATGATATATACAATTTAAAAAATAGAATGCAAATGCAAATTCCTAATTTAAGCTATATAGATTAATATAACTATGAGTAAGTTTCTATTCTAAAGATATATTTCTTTAGAAGAAAAAAACCCAAATTATGTCCTGGTTTTATAAATTATGAACTAAGGTGAGAGTGAAGTAGCTAAAATTTTTCAGGTGCCACAAAACCAAGAACTAAAAATTTATTTTGAACAGTTTTACAAAAAGGCTGTTGTAGTTTTTTGCTTTGTTTTGGTTTTTGGTTTTGGTTGTTTTTTGGTTGTTTTTTTTTTTTTTTGGTTGGCTTGGGGTGGTTTGGTTGGTTAGTTTGTTGGTTTGGTTTTCTTCATTCTTTTTGGGTCTGTTTTTTTTGGTAGAAATTGTGATAATTTTAGGAAATCAAGGAGATTTAGAGATCACCAACAAATTCCATCCCACTGTTTTGTTTTGGGATTTTTATATGTTTTTTTGTAAAATGCTATTTCATTAATTTAAGACCATTGCTTACAGGAGTATCCTGAGGCAAGTAGAGAACTTGTAAGTAGCAGAAAGCTGTGGGTCTGTCTCTGAAGAGGAATAAAAGAACAATTAAAGTGGTTGTAACATTTTTGCTGAGGATTGTAACACAGAAAAGTGGAGGTGCTGCCTGGGTGAGCTCCTTACTTCACTTGAATCATCAGAATCCCTTTGGCCATGTGAGGGTTTTCATAGCACAGAAAACAAAGATAAGCAGAAAGTTTTGGGGTTTGGGCTGGGTTTTTGGGGAGTTTTTATCATTTTGTGATTTTGGGGTTTTTTACTTTTCACTTTTCATCAAAGCACTGAGAGCTATTGACTTCTCTGTCATTTTTATCTCCAGATGTTTGTCCTTGACTTATAAGAGAACATACAATTAAATTAATTAGAAGCTGACATTAGTATCACTTATCCTGGAAGACTGAGGATTAGATCATGTTATTTATGATATAAACAGGTTCTTTGAAAGGGTATTTCAAGGATTGGGCAAATGCTTCAAATTTAATTAAGACTTGAAAATTGACTTTTAATGAGAAAATAAGATCAGTCTATTTTGAATAACATCAACACATTTGAAAACAAAACTTCAAATGAATGTTGTTCTTATTTGTTTGTTTGTTACTTATGTTAAGGGTTATTTTTTGCTAGTTTTTTAATAAGGGAAGAAAATATAGAATTCAGCCCAAGGTTTGGAGAATAAAAATTTTTGTTTGTTTTTATGACAGATGTTAATATTTTGGGTTTAGAAGTAAAGAAAGAGAACTCTGTGCTTCTGAAATGACAGAGTAAAAACAGCAGTTAACTTTAGAACTCAATAACTCTTTATATTAAAAGTATTTTAACATATTTCTAAAACTCTTCAACAATTTTCAATTTATCTCTAAGTTTTACTAAGGACACTTGAGCATCAAATACCCTTTTAAAACATGGTTCAAGATAGGCCATGCTTTCAAGATAAAAGTTAAGCTTCTGTGCAGTTTCTGCTGTCATTGTAAGAATTATAGAAATATTAACCACAAGAATAAAGTTTGTCAAATGTGACATAAGGTACAAAACTATTAAGTATGAATACATTAGGTATAGTAGTAATAATAATAAAAATAACAAGAAGAAGAATACAAAAGTTCAAATGGCAAGTGTGTTATTTCACAGTAGAGCCATATTTATTATATTTTTAGCATGATTGTTGTAGAGTGTAATGCAGTTTAAACCACAAGCTATTTTCATGACTTAGTAACTGTGATACTTTTTGCCCAAAGGGACTGTGAGTGTCACTCCCATTTACAGTTCAGCTACATGGTGTGGGAAGGTGCTGAGCTTGTACCACGTGCATCTTCAGCTTGCATGGCTTCTTTTAGAGATTATATTTTTAATGTTTTAATATGATTCTTTAAAACGTAAGTATAACTAAAATTCATATCTTCTCTAGCTTTTGTTTTTCTATTTTTATGCCTTTTAAAAGCCAACATGTAAAAAATTCAATGGATAGAGAAATTGTTGGAAGAATAATCTTTGAAGCTATAGAAGTTCCCCCCATAAATTTGGCTATCTTTCTAAGAAATGCTGAAATGTTGAGAATAGAGAACTCTTTGTGAAACTAGAAGGATTTTGGCATTAAAGTATCAAATCTGTTGAGAATAATGGCCCCTTCTGGACATAAAACTCTCTATATAAAGTTTGTTTGGCCTCCTGTGCGCTGCATACATCTGTATGTGTGTGGATGTCTGTCTATGTATCATTCATGCATGCATGAGTGAGCAACTATGGATTTTCCCTTTCCCTGAAATATTTTTGAAGTTTATGGAGGGATCCTCTGTCTTCTCATCAAGGAGAAATTCTGAATCTGCTAAACTATATAAGTAATTGTGTAATTAGTATTAGACCTGAGCTGACTGGTTGATTTGAGAGGATTCTTTTTCCTTCTGAAGACAGCAAAAAGAAGTGAAAGTGCAACTAAGGAATGCTAGGAGGTAATTTTGGAAGCACTTAATTTTTTGTAGGGTTTTTTTCCCCACTCTATAGTACAGTGTGTATTTTGAGACATGAGAAAACATTATTTTTAGAAGGATAAAACAAATAATTTTCAAGAATAATCTGTCTATTACTTGCATTGCAAGCCCATTGGGAAATGGAGTACTCCTACTATAGTTGAATATTTTGGGGCCTTTCCCTTACTTCTAAGGAGCTATGACAGATTTATTGACACTAATGAGAAAGAAAAATAAAGCTCCAGATTTCATAGGTTTTTTGTTTCGGGTTTCTGTTTTGTTTTGTGGTTTTTTGGTTTTGGTATTGTTGTTTTTTTGTTTTGGTGGTGGTGGTGTGGTTTTGTTTTTGTTGTTTTTCCTAGCAGTTAAGAACTGTATTTTCCTTTAATATTTAATATTTATATTGAGACTTGGCAGTATTTTTGTTTTGGGCAGATTTACATTGGTTTAGATTATTTGGTATTTTCTTTGCATAATTTTATGGTGTCTCTTGAAAGTAAACTCGAGCTTATTATGTGTGATTGCTGGAGTATATAGGATTTATTTGCACATTAGCACCACAAAAACATCTGCTTTAAGTCATACTCTAACATCACAGTATGTTAAACTTTTAAACAGATTGCACTCATATTTCTTTACAAAATACTGAGAAGAATTTTTAATGATATTGGTTTGAAGTTTCCCAAGAAAAGTATTTTATTTTTAATTCTTCTTGTACATATTTTCCAAACTATGGAAGAACACAGCATGCTCACATTTTTGAGTTACAATTTTTGACAGGATTTTCCTGCTGACTAAATGGCATATTCCATTTTAAGACAATCTTTCCAATATTTTCTTTATGTGGTGGCACAAAGGAAAAATTGTAGGCAGGAAAGTGCAAGGTCAAAACAATGAGTGGGACATACAGAAAAGATTATTGTCATTTAAAAGGTGTCACCACAGTCTCCCTGACAGCTGATCAGCAGCAACCTCAAAAGAGGATGAAGCCAAGAGAGTAAAAAGCTTGGGTTTTTTTCCCTTTTGCACCTGCACCTTATCTCTCCCCTTGCCTCTCCCCAGACTTTGCACTGCGTTGCCTCAGGGCTTGAGAATTTGCCTCTTATCAGTAAAAATGGTCACACCTGCTGATAAAGTGTTATTCTGCTCCTGTGTGGCAAAACCAGGCAGTGGCTTTGCTGTGCTGTGGTGCTCTGCCATGTCTGCACACTGCCCATGGCCAGGAGGCCAGTTTGGTTTTCACCTCCTCATTTTAGGTGTTTAGGAGAGATGTACATTGGGAAGAGCTGCAGAAGCTGCTGGAAGGCCTGTGTGCTTCTCGGCATGTACCATATCACACAAAGCCATGGGCATTCTGCACAGGTGTCACATCTATTTCCTTTCTTTATTTCTTTTATCTCTTTACTGCCATGGCAGCTGCCAGCGGATCAGAAAATCGTTACATGCAAACTTTTTCCTGTATCTGTAGCTAATAATTAATATAATTTTCCAAAGCCAGGTAGGGGACCTTCCTTCCCTTTCTGCTGCACCTGTGTTCCCTTCATTGAGAATAGAGTATTGCCTTGACTGTGAATTATCCCCCATTTTTTGTAAGCTTGTTTCTTTGCCTGTCCCTCTAATTCTTCAGGCACCTAAAGGACTCAGATATCTTTCACGTGACACTGAAAGCAAACACTGTATGCAAACCATTGCTAATAAACTGAAATTATAAAGCCATGTAAAATATAAATAACTGATAAAACAGATAGGTACACTGTGATTCTGATTTAAAAGATTCAAGCAGAAGAGGCAAACTGAAAAGTGGAAGAGAGTCAGTGGAACTGTCTTCAGGTATTTAGAGATTTTGAATATCAGACCATTTATTTAAATATCAGATTACAGATTTAGGTCTTTTCTTCAGGCTACTATTTTAGGAAAGGTTTATCTTTGGACTTTAGTGTAGGCTCTGAGCAAATCTCACATTTGTCCTTGAAGTGAGGTCTGTATGGAGCACAGTTTGCTGCAGGCTCTCTCCCTGATCAGGAATAAATACAATAGTCAGACCACCAACACTGTTCATATCTGGAGAGAAGATCACATAGCCTGCTCAGTGAATCTGAGTAGCCAGGGTCATAAATTTACATCCTCAGTTAAGTATTTACAATGGGTTAGATGAGACTGGATGGAGCAAGACAAAAAAAAAAAAAAAACAGCTTTTTTTTTTAAGCATTTACATCTCAGTTGATAGCATTTCACTTGAAGCATACAGATTCTTCTTCATTAAAAAATTAATGCATTATTAGATAAAAATGGGGACAAAAGACGCACATTTCAGTCTGTCTTAGCAGAGAATTTTGGTTTTTCAAAGCATATTTTTGGGGTGAACTGCACGTGTTATTTTTAGGATAGTTTGATTTGCAAGAGCGAACAAAATACAAAATGGCTTTTAAGAGAAAGGATGTATATCAGTTGTCTCTGTATTTCTATTTGGTGTGAGCAAAACAAAAAGTTGTTACAAAGAATGGTTAAGGTGTTTATATATATGATCCATTAAGGTTCAGGTAGATTGCTTTTGTAGTTTATAACTAAATACATACTGTGAAATGTAATAAAAATAACAGTTCTCCTTTTTGCTATGGAACCTAGTTCCATAGCTAAGATCTGGGTTTTGAACAGAAACAATTTTCTCTATACTGTCTGTAAAAGGTCAGCATTGAACACAGAATTAAATAGACAACAGAATCTTCAGGGGATGGTGGTGTTTGTTGTTTTAGTGGCATCTGTGACACTGGGCATTTTGTCAGTTCAGAACAAATAATAGCAATGGTGGGATGGGAATACTCGCGTATTCTGCTGGCCAGTTTGTGGGAAATCGTGATTCAGCTGCTAGGAGGCACAGAAAACAGTTATTCTTTGAGACTGTTGTAATAAAGGGTACAAAGGAGCGTAGTGAAGAGCATTCTCAACATCTACATACAGCCAAGAAGGATTACAATAGCCTAACATTTTTCAAGCTCTGACTAAACTGGTTCATCAAATAACTATTTAATAAAACTGCATTTTTACCATAAAATTATGACTTCAGACACTTACACAACCTTGAATTTCTTTGTCTATAGAATCTACAGAAATCTTTAAGAACTACAATTCTATCAAAGCAAATTAAGACTAGCATGAATAGAGGTCACATGCTGCTATTCATTAATGAACAACAGTGTGGTCATTTGTCATGTATGCAAGCAACCAGAAATCATTTTAGTTACCTAACTGAGAATTTCTTTAGAAGAACCTGTGAATGAGAATGTCACTGCAACAACTTTTATCTGACTCTGGTTGTCAGATATACACTAAAATATGTCTATGAATGTAACTATTATCTTCTTATCCTGACAGTAAATTCTCTATCTGCAGTGGATTTTGTGAGTTAAATGAGAAACCAAAAATAATACAGAAACCCCTCTGAGATGGACTTTGCAGATTAGAAGACTGCTGAATAAGACAATTGTATAGTCATTGACATGTAAGGAGAGAAAGCTGATTTTCATGTGTACTTCATTGTAGAAGTCATTATTCGAAAATATCTTAAATGTTTTATAAACAAAATGTTGGCCTTTGAATGATGCCCATATCCACTTTTTTTTTGTTTGTTTTTTCCTTCACTGGGGTTGTTTTTGCCATGCTAACAGAAGAAGTGGTCACCAGGAGTACTAAAGTGCTCAATGGGAATTTCTCTGTGTAAGACTGAGGAGGGAGGATCATACCTTTGTTTTGGGCAACAGCAACCCTACAGATAAGCTTGCCAATACAGATACAGGAGGGTTTTTAGTCATCTTGTTATAATGATGCATGAAAAAAGCAACAAACATATCACAGTGCAGTTAGATGCAGAGTAAAAACAAATAGAGTGATGCTAGCCCCTCCTCAATAAAAAAGTTATTTTTCCACAGTTTTGGTTTGTTTGCATCAGTAATGGTGTATATATACACTAGGGATACATTTTTGTGCATTGACAGCATAATTCTAAGCCTCTAAGGGATTTCAGCAAAATAACTAAGGGAAATTAAAGTTTACACAGACACTATACACATAAAAATCCTATTATATATTAAATTTAATGGCTAAAATAAAAATTCCCATACAACAGAGCAGTTCCTGAAAAAAACACAAAACTTGAGCTTATTCTGAAGATGCTGAGATGTATCTTGAAGTAAGGTAAGGGTATACACTTTTCAGAATTGTCATCACTTGAAGAAGTAGGTCATCTTTGTGTTGTCATACTCTGTATTTAATCTGTACATAATTGAAATCTGTACATAAGTGAAATATTCAGCAGTCCCAACCCTATTGAATTAAGGAGCAGATAATTCCTAACACATGGGAGAAACACCAATTCCTGTGTACTTTTCTGATCTGCTGCAGTATTTACAACTTTATCACTTGGTGTGGAAGAAGAAGAGATCATTGAAAAGAACTTATTTTATTTCATAGTTGTGATGGTTTACAACTAAACATATCAATTAGTAACAATAATACAGGCTGAGATAATGTTGTCTTCCTCAATCACATACTGAAACTCTTTATTTGAGAAAAAGATAAAAGATGGTATTTTGTTTGCATTGTTCAAAAACCAATTTCATCTTGCTTGCAAATTTAGCAAATAAAAAACCACATTCCTAAACTGAAAAGGCAATCCCTTCCTCCTCCTGTTAACAAAATTCTTTATTCTGCAGGGATTTTAACAGGTTTTTTTGGTTTTATTTATTTTTAATGTGATGCTTTAAACTCATCTGAACCAGTTTTTGGGGTTTTCTATGATCTCTCTTTAGCAGCTAAAAAACACCTTGATGCTTAAATTCAACTAAATTTTGTGAATCTATTTATTGCTAATGATATAATGCATTCTTCTCATGATTACTATTACAGAAATGCAGTTTTTAAAACTGGTAGGATTTCATGAATCATTGAGTGATTTTGTTGGCTATCACATCACATATTGAAATTAACTGTGTTTCTCTGTACTACAATCCTATTGTGTCATACTCCAAACTTCAAATTACTACTGGCAAGGAAGGTGTTCTAATTTTAAAGCTAAATTTGTCCATGGAGCATTAATATCCATTTGGTTTGCAGCCAATATACCTTTCCTCCCATATAAGTCATATTTGTGAGATTCATTTCCCTAGGTTAAATTAGCCACATTTTTCTAACCTCTTCTCCAAAAATCAACCATCTGACTAAGCATTTGTTTGCACATCATTTCTCCACTTCAGGTGGAATCCAAAAATAAGTTTAAGTTCCTAAGTGACATTTTAGACAAAATTGATGTGTAAATTCAGGAGAATGAGCCTGGAAAACTGCCTGCGACCTCCACAGACACTATATCTGTGAAAACCTCTGTACATTTTTTCTAATTCTGGATGCCGTAGAGGCTTCACTGTGGACCCTGACTCTGCCAAACTGGCTTCATTTAGACAGCTACCTCCTGCCTGCCTAACACTGTTTGGATAGAGAAAATGTGAGATTTTAGTATTTTGTTTTTGTATTTTTTTTCTTCTGCCAGATCTACAGTCTTTGTGGTCGTGCTCTGAATATTTATGTTTCTCTATCAATCTATGTGGCATAGGTGGTAACTTTTTTATATGTAGATCTAGCAATTTGAATATTTCTACTAAAGACAGGAGATCTAAAACTCCTCAGTTTGTATGGGATTTGAATTTGTAGATCACACATCCCAAAGAACTGCTGAGGCCAGCATTCCCATTCTAGATGGGAATGTAGCCTTCCTTCTCTGCATTTTGTTCAGGCAGTGTCTACCACAGGCAGAACAACACAGCAAGGAGGATGCACAGACTTGAGGAGTACAGAGCAATTTGTGGATGAACATACACAGCAGACAGATGCCAATGAAGAGTTGTTAATATTAACCTATTCACCACCTCAGTGAGCCCTTTGGATAGTGTCTGCTGGCCAGATAGTCACCAGTCAGGTCAGCAAGCATCAACTTCTCCACCCCCTTGGAACATGCCAGCCAACCTTTGCACACTTGCTGGGTTGTTACCATCCATTTCTCTGTATTTTCCTTTTGGCTTTGTACCTCTTCATGTCAGGATATTTCTTCCTGAATTTTTCTCCCTGCCTGTGACCCTATGTGGCTTTACTCTTTTTTTTTTTTTTCAGTTTTCTTATATCACCTGGTTTTCTCTAAAATACCATCTCAGCAGCCTTTTTCTCAATAAAACTGAGACGAGGACTCTCAGCTGTGCTGTAACAGCCTAGGCCTTGAATCAGATGCCTGAAACTCTGAGCTGAGCCTTTCAAGAGTTCCTTCACTCCTTTAGTTTGCAGAAAGGGCCATTCTGTAACAAGCAGGGCAGAGCTCTTGCTTGATGACTGAAAAACAGACATTGACAATGAATGTTAGACGTGTGCCCTTTTCATAATGACATTCGTTTATTACAAAACCGTGTGAGGAGAACATTGTGACAGAGCTATTTTGTTCTGCCCAGCAAAATATTGGGTTGTAAGGGTTGCTGAAACCAGGGAGAGAGCTGTGGATTCAGGGTATTAAAGCTCTTGTATCACTTGTAGTTCCAATCAAAATGTCTATGGCCAATTCAGAGACCAAAGGGTGTGAAGAATTCTGTAAAGAGCTAAGAAGATTTATCTAGTGAAGACTGCTAAAAGAAGATGATATCCATTTCCCAAGTCCTAATAAATTTGGGTTGACAGGCTAACTGAAGATGTAGCCTTAGGGAAAAGCTTGCATTAAGGGCATGAGGTTAACTGAGGAAAAGACAAGTCTAAGACTAAGGCATATGACTTCATGGTGCAAAATTTGATTTTACAGAGAACTATTCTGACAGAGAATCAGGAGCTAGAGGCCTGTTGCTATAAGATGGTTTTTGTACATTCTTTTGTGACTAAATATCTGCATAGTAATGAAAAACCATTGTATGAAACACATAGCTTTGGGAGTAGTATGTGCACTGTTTATACAGCAGCACTAAAAAACAAAGTGGTAAATAGATACAGAAATAGAAGAAGCTCAAGAGAACAATGGCAAGGTTCATTCAATCACTGGATATCTGGACAATTCCAGGTTATTTCCCTACTATCACATTCATCATTATGGCAGAGAGGCAAGTCTGGGAGTTCCATCTTTTGATAAAATTTAGTGCATTTTGCCAATCTGCTAATCATCAAATTCCTTTCTTCATGGTAATTGTCATTATATTCCTTTTTAAGAGTTCTACCATATGCTCAGCACAATGCATAGTCCTTGAAATTTACTCCAGGGAAAAGACACTAAATTGAGACAGCAAGCAGTGGAAACAGTGACTGGGTAACTAAACACTTAATACCACTACCAAAGGTGCTGAAGTTGTTATGGGCATCCAGAGAATGGAGTCTGTGAAGGATTTAAATGAGGGAAAGGGAAGTGATGATGAATCTGAGAAGGAACAAGTGTATGAGCAGTGAGTAGGCTACAGCTGGGAGGTATGAGGTGGAATCTGCATCAACAGGAGGAGAGCCAAGTGTAGATGTACCCCAAATGTAGGTAGAAAAGAAACAAACACAGAGACCCTCGAAACTGGATATAAAGAAATAAAAATAAAATAGGTCAAACAAATGGCACTGCGAAAAGAACATGTGAATTTAAAGTATAAATTAACATGTTCATAAAGAATATCTATACAGCAGTAATTGTTTTAACTATGGATTATTTCATGGCAGAAGCCACTTCATTATGTTTTTATGTAATTAAAGATGGCTAAGGCTATATTCTGAAAAGCTTAATACATTTAAGTACTGTCTTATTCTCATGCCCTGTGCTGACTGAAGCTATATTAGCACAAATAATAATGGCAATATTCCTGCTTACATTGGGGAATGAACATTTTTCAGTCTGAATGTATAAAGCAAAATCTACCCCCTTTTTGTGGGTTTAAAATCTTTCCAGCCCTCCAATAAATTTAAAAAAAATAACTATGATAATTATTTTGCCAACTTTTTTATATTGATCTCCACAAACTTTATGAGAAAACAATCAAAGCTACTATGAAATTGGATCTGTTTTTCAGTAGCCTTTTTATGCTACATTTTATCTAGCATTTTTAGTCCATTTCAGACTTCTAATAATAATATAATGATTTTCTGTGGGGCAGATTTGTTTCCTGGAGCATTGCTTCTATTTTCAGTTTATAAAAGACAGTACACAACATATGTATGGCTTCCAATACTGTTTTCTAGGAAAAGAGAGGAAACTGTGCTAAGAATTCCAGATAAACCCATCTAAAAGAAATATTTGCAAGAAAAATGAGTTATATTTTGAACATTCATTTTAAAAAAATAAATTGTACTTCTTAGTGCTTCCTCAACAAATGATGTGTAGTTAGAATACTTTAACTCCTAAGGAGGAGAATAATAGATCCTGGAGGATTATTATTTAAATGCTTTTTTCAACAGAAAATAATTTAAACCTAAAGTATAATAGTCTGATTCAGAGCCACATTCAGTTTGGATTTGCAAAGGATTTAGTAAGTGTTAGGGGACACTACTGATTCAGCTGATAAACTGCATTTATTGGGACAGCATTATTGGGTACTATTATTAAATGTTTTTGTGTCAATTACTAGGATTCTCACTAGTTTGGTCATTTCTATAAAAGTAGAATAATAAATACACAAGATAACTTTTTGGTGACCTGAATGATAATGCATATATTCTTGCTTTGCTTGTGCCTCGACCAAAATTTTAAATAGCCTCTCCTTAGTTGCATTTCCATAAAACCAGCACATTTGAGCTGTTCTTACTTAAGATTTTTGTCATATCATCTGTGTTTCTTGTAATTTATATATCACTTACAAAAATTGCTGATCAGCTATTTTTTAATGTAGATTTTATTGCACATTATACACCACTTATCCACCAGTGAAGCTCATATTACACTAGTGAAGTAAACCTTCATTAGCTATTCTAGTATCCAGAAGGGACTGTTTTTCTTTCCTTTCAGTGCCTTTCTGTGCTTAAAATTTTCTTTTGCTATTTTAAAGGAACTATGAGCTAAATCCCACTGGAAACAGTGGGATTACTCCTCTCATGTAGTAGCTAGGCAACTGGCAAGGAAATCTTTTGCACAGATAGAAGCACTTGTCCTTTTTCTGATTTTGGGGAAGAGGAGTATAAGGAGCCAGTGTGCAGCAGGGATTTAGCAGTAAAGTGAGCAGAGAGGTGATCTTCCTGTTGAGTTACAGCCATAATGAATTTATACAGATACCTATACCAAACCTCAAGAGAGGATTTCCTGAGAGAAACACAGCCATGAGTGCCAGTTGGTTCCCTTTTTCTCAGGCTAGCAAAATTATAGGGACCTATTGATAGATTGTAGAGGCTTTAGAAAGAAATATATGTTAGAAACATGTCAGCAAACTTTGCACATATAGGTCATCAATACTTTGGAAAAATGCTGTTGCTGTTATATTTCACAGTGCCTTTTTATATTTGCTCATCTTGGCTTTCTAGAACCTGATATGCTCCATTTCTGGAATGGTGCTATGGAGCTTCCTTCAAGAGCAGAAAGCAAAATAAATAACTTACCAGGATGCATAGCATTCAGATTGAAAGAATTCAACTGTATCAGCTGAAAACACTGCATGATTTTATTGTTACTTTTTCAAATAAGTAACTTCATATGTTTGTTGTATCACAGGTACAGGAATGGCTGTGCTTAAACTGCCAGACCCAAAGGGCAATGTCAGGACAACTTGGAGATATGGGCAAGGTGCCACTTCTGAAAACAGGCCCTTCACAACCAACATCCAAACCACCTGCTCCTCCTCAGAAACGTCCTGTGCCTGCTGTCTCCCATTCCCCTCAGAAGACTTCCACACCACCCACTCCAGCAGCAGCAAAGCCAAAAGAAGAACCAGGCGTTCAGAAGGAAGCTCCAAAACTTCAGCAGGGGAGATTGGAAAAAACATTGTCAGCTGATAAAATCCAGCAAGGAATTCAAAAGGAAGATGCAAAACCTAAACAGGGAAAACTTGTCAAGACACCCTCAGCTGATAAAATCCAGCTTGCTTCTCAGGACCCAAGGATTCAGCAAACAAAATTGACAAAGACAGCCTCCTATGACAGAGTTTTGCAGGAAGTTCAGGAGAAGGATGAAAAACTTCAAGAAGCAAAGCTGGCAAAAACATCCTCAGCTGACAAAATTTTGCATAGAGTTCAGAAGGAAGACATAAAACTTCAAGAGGCAAAATTGGCAAAGATACCTTCAGCTGACAAAATTTTACAGGGAATTCAGAAAGAAGACCCAAAACTCCAACAGATGAAAATGGCAAAGGCACTGTCAGCTGACAAAATCCAACCTGCAGCTCAGAGGGAAGATACAAAACTTCAGGAGGTAAAATTGCCAAAGGCAGCTTCAGTTGATAAAATCCAACATGGAATTCAGAAAGATATAAAACTTCAACATGAAAAATTAAAGAAAACTTCATCGGTGGATAAAATCCAAGAGGAAGGTCAAAAAGAAGAAACAAAACTTCAGCGAGGGAAACTCTCTAAGACACCTTCAGCAGATAAAATTCCTGCAACAGCAACTGCAGACCAAAAGATACCCTTAAGCACATTGGAAGAAGATAAAGAAACTGTGCTCCCAGAAAAGAGCACACCCCACCCAGAAGACAAAAAGGCAGAAATTACAGCTGAGATTAAAGACCATGGTGCTGAAGAGAAAGCAGAAGTTGAAGCACCTTATAAGGGACTGCAGGCTAAGGAGCAAGAAGATGTTAAGAAAGAGGATTTGACAACTGGGATTTCACAAGAGGTTTTGAAAGCTGAAAAAGCTCAGGAAGCAGAAATTCCTGTTCAAACAGCACCTTTGCCAGGAGCCGACCACGTGGAAGCAGTGCGAGAAAAAATAGTAAGTGTTTTTCTCCCTCCCAATTCTCTCTCTCCACCTTAGAATCTGATCCTTGCAGACCCTCTCCTTCCTGTTTTACTGTTATTCTCTGTAAAAAATTATTTGAAATGATAAAACCAATGACTCCCATTGAGTGAAAGTTTCACCAGTTAGTCCTATGCTCTACATGCACATTTCAAGGTTACTTGTCTGTTTTTAAGTCTCAAGCAGTTAAGCATTTGAAACTAAGGCAAAGCTCCTGTTCAATAATTTTTCCAATATTTCAGATTTATTTACCTTGATCTCTTGACTCTTCAGACCTCAAAGATTAATTGTTGAAATTGGAGTGTTTT